>NW_008677619.1:10617-13024 GCF_000695815.1 Acanthisitta chloris | reverse complement strand
TATTTTCATATATATATATATATATATTTGTTTTACACCTTCAATGCTAAAAGAATGAGAAGCAAAGATGCAGGAAGATTATGATTACTAATGTGCTTGAATCACAGTGGAATGATTAAAATCAGCATGAGTTTCTTCATGCTGTTTTAACCTGGCCAAATGTAAAAATAATCATGATTTCAAAGGGCTTGAAGATGCCATTCCATCATAAATGATTAGCATGGGTCTTCAATAATGAGCTTTTCATCATTTATCCTTTAAGCCAGGAGGGGCATTTTGTACTTTACAGGATGGCAAGGAGATATATTTCATTTGGTTTTAATTCTAATGAAGTTGTAATCATAAATAATAGGTAGATGTCAGGATTAAACACTATATTTAATAACCTTAATTAATTTTACAAGCTGCAGAATTACTTTAGCACTACAAAAAAAAAGGCAATTTGAACTTATTTATAGAGGAATGTTTATTGCTTCTAAACCACATCCTCAGTAGGTGTTAACACACAGGCCAATGTAGAAATATATACTTGCAGGAAAATTTAATGCTTGAAAGAGAGAGATATCTCTAATAAGTTGTGTATGTTGTCTCTCCCACACTTCCAGGAAAGCTTTGCTAGATTTAATTTTAAAAGATCTAATCTACCAAATGTTACACATAAAATTCTTAATGAAAGTGTAAAATTGAGTTAAACCCAGCAAGTCAAAAAATGAAGAGTTAGTGACAGATTTATGATGCAAACAGCAATTAAGTCACTGTATGGATACAAGACTTAGCAAAAGGAAAAAAAAGTCTTTGGGTATGTCTGAAAAAAATAAAGGATACAGAAGAATTGCCTTCTGTAAGTCACAGCAGTTGTGGATATTTGTGTGAAAGTGTAAAATTGAGTTAAACCCAGCAAGTCAAAAAATGAAGAGTTAGTGACAGATTTATGATGCAAACAGCAATTAAGTCACTGTATGGATACAAGACTTAGCAAAAGGAAAAAAAAGTCTTTGGGTATGTCTGAAAAAAATAAAGGATACAGAAGAATTGCCTTCTGTAAGTCACAGCAGTTGTGGATATTTGTGCAAATCATCATAGAACCGAACCATCAAGGTTGAAGGAGACCTATAAGATTGAGTCCAACCATTAACCTGTCACTGCTGGAACCCCTAAACCCTAACCCAGATCCTCCAGTGCCACATCAGACATCTCTGAAACACCTCCAGGGATGGTGACTGCACCACCTCCCTGGGCAATCTAAGTCTGTAAAGTGATACAGAAGATGTGACTTACTGAAAAGGTGTCTCGTAAGATTATGTTGCACAGACAGTTTTATTATGGGTGAAGAATCAATATTTTGCACATATTCTCCTTCAGGCTCATGCTAAGGTGATGGATGATGTGTTCAAACTTGCATCTTTTAAAGACTAATTAATTCTGGGGTTGTTGCGGGAAGGATATTTAATTTCACTGATTATATTTGTTTCAATTTTGCAATAGAGAGCATAGGTTTAAATGATTTATTATAACCCTAGACATAGCTAAACCTTCCCTCTTCCTTTGACTTATTGTGCCAGATAGCCCCTAAATAAGAAAACTCCCTTTGGATTGTCTCTAATTTTTACCCAAATTCTGAAGGAAAAATACAGAAAAACTAAATTACTGTAATTAGCTCAATAAACATTTTCAAATTATACCACATCTCAATTGTACCTAAGATTTTCCAAAGATTTACCCTCATCAGTGTTTTGTCAAGTGTAGAGGCTGCTTAATTTAAAGAAAATATACATTCACTATAGTAACAGAAACAGATTTTTTTTTGAGCATCAAGATTTTCACTACCATCTGGAAGAATGTTCAATAAATCATGAAGAATAAAGTGATTCCAAATCAAAATACTGAAAAAAGGACCTTCTGTACAACCTTAAGGTAACTCAAAATTTTTCAGTAATTCAAGCTTTGGAGCTAGTGTACCTCAAGAAAGAAGGAACAATAACGATTTCAATGCAGTTCATAGAATCATAGAATCAACCAGATTGGAAAAGACCTCCAAGATCATCAAGTCCAACCCTACTGTGGTCACTAGCCCATGGCACAAAGTGCCACATCCAGTCTCAGCCTGAAAACCTCCAGGGATGGTGAATCCACCACCTCCCTGGGCAGCACATTCCAATGCCTGAGCACTCTCTCTGGAAAAAATCTCTTCCTAAGATCCAACCTAACCCTCCCCTGGCAGAGCTTGAGTCTGTGCCCTCTTGTCCTGCTGCTGGTTGCCTGGGAGAAGAGACCAACCCCCACCTGACTCCAACCTCCTGTCAGGGAGTTGCAGAGGGTGAGAAGGTCTCCCCTGAGCCTCCTCTTCTCCAGGCTGAACACCCCCAGCTCCCTCAGCCTCTCCTCATGGCACTTGTGCTCCAGTCCC
>NW_008677619.1:8685-10484 GCF_000695815.1 Acanthisitta chloris | reverse complement strand
CCAGCCCAGGATGCCATTGGCCTTCTTGCCCCCCTGAGCACACTGCTGGCTCATGTTCAGCTTTCTGTCTCTCCACACTCCCAGGTCCCTTTCTCCTGGTGCTCTCCAGCCACTCTGTCCCAGTCTGGAGCTCTGTGTGGGACTGGTATGATCAAAGTGCAGGACCTTGTTAAAGCTCATCCCATTGGAATCAGCTCATTTCTCTCATGTTCTGATGGACTGAGAAATGTAAGGGGAATTAGATATTATGAAATTCTAGCAAAACACAGATGCTGTTTTCTAAAAAAGTATTTGCCTTATAAAATTATAAAGATACCACTGGTCAGCCTGGCACCACCAGCATTTTGTGTAATTTATATACTGTGAAGAAAAACATATCCACAGTTTAAAATTGCTTGCATGCCCGTAGACATTAAAAATTCTGTATCCATCTCTTTTGCAAGTTTTTTCTTTTGTGCTGAATATTTATATCCACCTCTCCTTTACAAACTTGTGAAAGCAAAGCCAGGTTATGTCATGATTCTTCAATTATGAATCACAGTTTGCAGAAACACAGTCATATTTCAAATTACCAACACAAAGTCCTAATTTTGATGGACTAGCAAAATGAAATTCTGCTGGTAGACTTAAGATTCAGGAACATAACATTTCATTTTAATTTTTCTATTCAAGCAAACTTTGTTCTAACTCTTCATTTTGGCAGAGAGGCTCTAAATGGTTTTAAAGTTCAGTTTGCTGCGATGACTTTTAAAATATTTAGAGGATGATCCTATTAGAAATTGGTTCTACATATGCTATGTATTTCCTCAGATTAAGCAATTTTCTTGTGAGTCATAAGGAGGATTATCTATATAGTCTCTTTGGAGGCTGTTCTCTCTTCAGGAACTGCTATAAACTTCATGATGTAATTTCACCTCCCTTTTGGTCTGTGGTTATTATCCCTTTCATCTAGATTAGCTTCATGCATAGGAATTAATGGGAAGTGGGCAAAACCAGCCAAACCTGTGCATATGCTACTAAAAAACCTTGGTCAGCTATACTTCTGGGTACTTTTCTTGCAAAAGAAGAGAAAAATACTAAGTTTTAAGTAGGTTTCAGAGAGGTAACTTTTAGTACCTCAGGTCAAAAGTTCTTTCCTCCCACTTGAAATGTAATGTCTGAGGTATCTGTGTCCAATCCTGCCTCCCTAGGCTGACTCTGCACGCAGGAAATGTGAACCTCAAAAGGTGAATCATCTGACATGTAGAGATACTGCTACAGATATGATGAGTAGCTCTCTGAAGGAAATATTTTCCCCCATTAATTAAACTAACCACTACAGGAAGCAGCTGAAAAACAAGAACTGAACATTGCAAGGCTTCATTTGGAGCATACAGCTGATGGTCATAGGATTGCTGTACCCTGCTGTGGAGATGAGTCTTTCCTGAGTACAATTCTGCCTTGGACACCTTCCTTCCCCTCTGAATTCCTCATACCAGTAACTGATTTGTACAATCTAAGCAATGAAAATTAAATGAAGACCTCCTGTACCTGTGAGGATGTTTTCAGAATCAGGAGCTTCAGAAACAGAGGGAGTAACCCTGAGGTTCCAGAGCACCACTGTCCTGAGCAAGTAGAAGATTTTCTGCAGGTTTCACCTTCAAATTCATTCATCTCCAAGAAGCTTTAGAGAGCCATAGTTTTCATAATTAAAAGGAAATATGTACACAAGTGTGGACCCCTAACCCTTCCCTGTCCTGCATAGGTGGTGTATGATTTAAGCATTTTTTCTGGTAAAGGACAAACTTAACTGTTGCTAT
>NW_008677619.1:0-8341 GCF_000695815.1 Acanthisitta chloris | reverse complement strand
ACATTAATCTCAGCAGCAGTGCCAAAGAAATGCTTTCATTTGAACATTTTCGCTTTCCCACCCTATTCTAACATAGCCTATATATCTTACAGTCTGCATTTGATCTGAATAAATATAATGGACTGCTGAGTGTTCTTACTGGGATGAGACGTCTCAGATTCATTCCACATGGCACTGTTTGCTTTTTCATTTCTTCTGTTTTTTCCCGTTTGCTATTGTGAGCCTTTTGAAGTTAACAAGCCAAGTTCTTCCCTCATTTATACAAGTGCAAACCCATCAACTCCAATAGGTGTAAGTTAAGACAGGTCTTGGATCTGTTCCTACCACTTGCTGAAAGTTGTAGCCTCCATTCTAGACAGGTATCTTAGCTGTTGGCTTCGTAGTCCTGTTTCTTTTAATTTCAGCTCTAAGAATGTGCAAGGATAAGCATTTATCATAACATGCCATGGATTCTGGAGTTTCTTTAATAAAACTAGCCCAGCGTGTGCCTGCCACAAATTTCAGGGTCTGCAGATTGCCTCCTCAAAATAAAACAGCTCCTCTCCACACTTCATTTTGAGTAGAGATGAACAAATATGAAATTAAAGGCTAGCCACAGGGGGCCTAAAAAGTGCCTGCAAAATTCAAGTAACAAATACCCAAAGAGTTTTTTTTCTTCTTGTGCTTTTTTTTTTTTTTGAGGGTTTTTGTTTTGGGGTGAGTCAATTTTTTCTTTTAATCTTGTTCAACTACCTCAGTTGGCTGATAGATACAGTTATTTCCACTTAGAAAACTGGCTTAATGAAAAATTAGGAGGATTTAGGCTACTGAATCTAGAACTCTGTTATATTCATTGTAGATAAAAATCTTCAGAAATCACACAATTTTACCAGCTTTGCAACATGCTTGTGAGACTGGTTGAGTCTACTTGCAATACTTCCAGGGCTATCCTCACTTCATTTCAAATGTGTTCCTGCCCAGCAACCTCAATGGTTAGGAAATGTTGATTCAAACAGAAAAAGGGACACAGAGAAAATATTCAATTAAGAATCAGAGAATGGAGAAGATATAACAGAAAAAAAAAAAAAAGCTCCTGATACAGTAAAGAGAGAAGGAAACATAAAAATTGAGACATCTGGAGTTATGTCTTGCCCAGAATGACATGGAATCTCCCTCACTGGAGATGTTCAACAACTGTCTGGATGCAACTCTGTGCAATGTGCTCTAGGATGACCCTGTTTGAGCAGAGAGATTGGACCAGCTGACCTCACTGATGGACTCTTCCAGTCTTAACCACTCTGTGATCAATGAGATATCAGGTACATCTAGAAACTCATCCTTAACTTTACCAATCAAGAAGATTTCTTACAAAAAGTAAGTCATGGGTAAGAGTCCCTGAGCCCTAAATGAAATTTCTAACTGTAACATTTCTCTTTTAGAGAACAGGCTTCAGCTTAGACATTGCTTTCAGCTTGTTCCTGATCAAGTGTGGACTTTTAAAACTCTAAAATTTTATTTTATCCCCTATCCTACCCTGTACTCCTATGGCTTTCCATGTAATCAGAAGCATTCTCTATTCCTTGAAGACAGGTTGTATTACAAGTTCTGCTCAAAATGCTGGCTGACCTTGACTCAAGGCTGAAACCTAAGTTAATGAACAGATAAAACTATTTTTGTGTTTGTGACCACTTCCTTCTACACACAAAATTCCCACTGATTTAAAGAAGTGGTTCTCCATTTTTTGAAATCTCATGGTTTAACATGACATATGAATGCAGCCTGGTTTCAATTAGTTCATAGGGCAGTTGAATCAAAGTTTTTATTATCACCTGGAGGCAAGTGGTCTTCATTCAATAAAATCTCTTTGAAGTATCAGAGCCTGCCTGAATAAAGGCTAAGGAGAAAATAAAAAGACTATTCAATGAAACAAGCATCAATCAGGTGATAATAAACTCTATGAAAACTCACAGAGCCTGGACAAGAGGAGGCTCAGGGGAGACCTTCTCACCCTCTGCAACTCCCTGACAGGAGGTTGGAGTCAGGTGGGGGTTGGTCTCTTCTCCCAGGCAACCAGCAGCAGGACAAGAGGGCACAGACTCAAGCTCTGCCAGGGGAGGGTTAGGTTGGATCTTAGGAAGAGATTTTTTCCAGAGAGAGTGTTCAGGCATTGGAATGTGCTGCCCAGGGAGGTGGTGGATTCCCCATCCCTGGAGGTTTTCAAGCTGAGACTGGATGTGGCACTTAGTGCCATGGTCTAGTAACCACAGTAGGGTTGGATTGATGATCTTGGAGGTCTTTTCCAACCTGAATGATCCTATGATTTTAAATTCATGGAAAAGCTAGTACTGTGGCTGCAGTGTACAGGGTACATGTGGTAAGGTACTCAGTAATTATTTTTCTAAACAGATATGGCTGGAGACAAGGCCACATTGTTGAAAAAGTAAGAAAAATCTCCTTGAATAACTACTATGACAGGAAAATAGTGCTTCAAGTTATCTTCTGATGACAACTATTAAAATGTGCATTCTGTAAATGTCCTTTTTACCTGTTACACTAACACAGGTTGAGGTTAAATCAGTGATGAGCTTCCTATTCCAGGTCCTTTAATTTCAATGTTACTGCTCGACATCCTTGACCCTTCCAGCAGCTGAAGGCCTGGATTGACTAACAAAACAGCTTGTGTTTTCAACACAGACATGTGTGAAAGAAACTCATGGGCAGCTCTGAGGAGACAGACCTTAATAAAATTTGAGAGTAAATTTGCTCTTTGGGGACTTTCTCACTTAGGTTTGTTTGTTTCTTGGGTTTTTTTGTAAATATTTGCCAATCCTTTTATCCCTCATGCTCCTTTTTTCAGTAGGGAATAATATTTTCTTTCTCTAATTTAGATTCTTAGCCTTCTGGAAATTATCTCTGAAGAAAAAAAAAAAAAAGGGAATAGTTTCTGATCTCCACTATTAACATCTTCTGGTTTTCCTACATGGTGTGAATTTTCAGCTATCATACACTGGTTTATAGTTATCCCACCACAGGATACCCACCTGATTAGAGATATTTGGGTTGGTAAATTATTTATTTATTAACCATTATCATGAGAACATATGAGAAGAAACGAGTCACTGGATGAAACGCTCCCTCTGCTGTCAAAGGGAAGTACCACTAGTGGGAGATTTTTCTCTGATGCTACAAATATTACCAGGGACAGAGGATATCACAATCCATTAACTGTGTTTGTAACTGTACTGGCTAGCTGTGCAGTCTCCAAGGGCAAACTCCCAGCTCTTACCTTTAGTCTTGGTGAAACTTAATATCTGAATGTGAACATTTTCTCTGGAGCACTCAACTTTATTAAAAGAGATAAAACAAAACCAGCCTAGTTCTTACACAATAAATCCTACTGCTAATCTCTTTCAGATACATCCAAGGCCATTGGCAGCTGGTTGAAAGCAATCCAAAGAGATACAAGCTGTTCTCTTGACTTCTGTAGCTTTGCTCTGGACTGTTGTTGGCTAAAGTTTATCTCAATTTTAATTTCTGTTGTTTCTTTTCAACAAACAATCCAAACAAACAAGCCAATGCTGTCCTGAGAAAAAGGTGAAAGTAAAGGATGGAAGAATACCTGAATATAGCTCACAAAAGGTCTAGAAAACATGTTGTATGAGGAACAACTAAGGGAATTGGGTTTGTTTAGCCTAGAGAAGAGGCTGAGGGTTGACCTCATGGCTCTCTGCAACTATGACAGGGTTGGAGAGAGGTGTGGGATGTCTCTCCTGCCAGGGCTGCAGGGAGAGGAGTAGAGGGAATGATTATAAACTGAGACAGGGAGAGTCAGAATAGATGTTAGGAAAAATGTTTTCCCTGTTAGGCTGTTCAGGCACTGGAATAGATTTCCCAGAGAGGTGGTGGAGTCACCATCCCTGGAAGAGTTTAAGATGCATCTGGATCTGGTGCTGGAGGATCTGGTTTAGGGTTTAGTGGTTCCAGCAGAGCGACAGGTTAATGGTTGGACTGGATGATCTTAGAGGTCTCCTCCAGCCTTGATGATTTTCTGGTTCTACATAAAATTCCTTTTGATGGCAGAAAGTAGGAGATCTGTCCCTTGATTTATCAGGTCTAGGATATCATCATAGGAACCCTGCAAGAACAATGATCTTCTGCTTCTTGCTGAAGTAATGCATATCTTTGATTCTGCAGAAATGCACTTCTGTACTGAACCCCTGTTAACATTGCCTCTGTCCTGCAAAAATGTAATCAGAAAGGTTCATGTACCAGGCGCCACATGGATTTGCTTTGATAATCTTCATAAGGTCTTTTATTCACCTTTTGAGAACTGTTGGACAAGCAAATATTTGTTCACAAGAGTATTTCCAGAATGTGAAATACTGGTGAGCACTTCTGCAAGCAGGTATGTGTGAGTGTTTGAACAGCAGGGATTTTTAAAGTCCTTTTGTGCTTAAGAACCCAAAGGAGAGAGAACAGAGTGCCTTATATTAAAAAAAAAAATCAGTAATAAAAAGCAAAACCCAAAGAAGTCCAAAACGTGGAGACTTCCCAAATCATAGTTTTGTTATAACATTGCTATAGCAGACAGAACTCTAATCTCTTTCTTATTCCTGTCTCTTCATCAAAAGCCTGAGTGAAGTCATTGTTATGCTAATAGAAAAGGCCTTTTAAAATATGACTTGCTCCAATTAGGACATTCAATCCGTGGTTTTTTTTCTTTTTTCTTTTATTTTTAAAGGACCATGAAGGAGAGAAATTAGCCTGGAGGGAACCTAAGATCACTAGCACTGGGCTTCAGGTACTCAAATGCCGAGTCCAGAAATGCTGCTTTATATGTCATTTATAGATTTTATTTTACACAATTTGGGGATAAAATCTATAATTAATCGTGTCAGGAGAGCCCTGTGCTGCATCACTCCTAGCATAATGCTCTAAACTCTGTAGTACATTTTTAGCACCTTTTAGCCATTCTCTACTTTAGGGGACATGATTTGGTGCAGGTGTAATCTCTTAAAATATTATAATTTGTAGTCTGGCCATTATAACATCTTTCTATGTGACAAATAGGATTGAAACCTCCACATGTTTAAAAAATCTTTGAATTCAGGTCTTTTATTTCTGAGGAAATGTTCTGGCCACATAAATGTCATCACTTCAAGTCAGCAGTAGAGCCAATGTATTATGCCCTGAGTATGCCTAGCAACATTGTGCTCATCCCAGGGATTCTGTTAGAAATGTGGCAGGAGAAAGATCTGTATATACTTATCTCCTTGAATGTAGTACTGAAGACATTCATTACACTACTTTAGGCTGCTGAGGAAGCCCCTTGGTTTTTTTCTTCTGAAGTCTGTGGCTTTATTGATCCATTTAAAAAGGTAGTCCAGTTTTCCCTAAACTGCCTTCTCATTTATTAGTATTGAAATTCATTCAGTTTCTGTGCCTAAATGATTGCTTCCCTGGAAGGCTGAATACCTCCACAGAAGACAACATATTGCTAGAGCCTTTCAAATGTGGACAGAGCCTCATTCATCAAGCAAATAGCCCATAACACCATAACACTGAAATATCCAGTCTGTTTGGCAGATCTGCCTGAAAGATGGGGACACTCCCTAGCCAAAATAATCACTGTATCTGCCCTGCAGCCAGGGACCAGCTATTAGGAGATCTGTAGCTCCAGAACTCACTAGAGTTTTCAAGATTTTCCCTTGGGACAGGGTGAAGCTCACTGCAGCTGGGGTTTAGCTCCTGACCCTGCAGATGAGCTCCCCTGTTCCAAGCCAGCCACTGCTAGTTGACCTCTTGATGTCAGAGTTTTCAAAGCTCCAAGTATCCACAGTTGTGGGGTTGTCCACTTGGCAGGGAGTCAGATCTTCATAGTTTTTCTTGCTGGTGTTTTTGTCCCTTCAAGCTCCACTGAGCTGAACTACAATTTCACATAGCAGCCACCCATCTCATTATTTAACACTTATTTTCATGTGGTTCAAACATATCTTGCCCAAATGTCACACTCAATGCACAGTTTTTAGAAGACTTATTTAACACTTATTTTCATGTGGTTCTCAAACATATCTTGCTCAAATGTCACATTCAATGCACAGTTTTTAGAAGAGACTATGTGTCAACTCACACTTCTAGGCAATATGACAATAATTGGACATTATATTCAAGTCCTGCAAGGAGTATATTTAGCTGTTTGTCACCGATACATTAAAATAGTAAATCAAACAGGAGACTTGGATAAGTCAACATAAGATTTGTGTCTATTAGAGCACAGGCCAGAACCTCAGCAAAAAGGCAGTGAATTAAATTAGCCAAAGAGTAAGCTGCACTTTTCATGGTTATGTGCAATTACATGCAGATTCAGTTTCTTTGAAAGAATTTGACAGGAGAAAATTTAAACTAAAAGTTTCTGGTAGACCAATAAATCTTGCTTTCCATGACTCATATCTCTGTCTCCTGGCCAAAAAAGAAGCCAGATATTTCATCTATGTTTGCATATGTGGATAGAATTATAAAGTTCCACTCAAGAAAACCCAAAGGGGAAAATATGAAATTTCATAGTATTCTTTGCGTATAAATTCTGTTCATATTATTTTTCCATTACATAAGATATTCCAGTCCCATTCATGAGAAAACTTGGGCACAAAAAAATGATACTCCATGTAGTCCAGACATGAACATTTTGGTCTATCAAAGATTTTAACCTTTAACCATACAAAGATGTCTTTGTTACTTAGGAATATACACTGTAAATTATAAGATTCTGATATTACAATTATAGTTTTTGAGAGGAATTCTTTATGTTTGCCTGTTTGTCTTTAGTATTTCTTAAACATTTGACTGCAAATATAATGATATTATTCCAATAAATGTGATTCATCATGTATTTTTAAGTTCCTTTCCTCTTGTGAATCTATACTACCTTGATTTGTTCAGAAATAATTCCATAAAAACTATACAAGACCTTAATTTCTCAAAACTTAATCTGTATATAGCCAAAAAGAAACCAAAATGAGATCTGGAATAGAAGTCAGAACCTTATCTATCAGGTATATTTCACATGAGATATTCAAATCACAATTGATTTTGAAAAAAAAAAAGTCAAAGTCAGTGTCCAGGATTAGAAAACCATCCATATGGGAAGAGAGGGAAGGAGGGAAAGCAGCATTACTGCCACCAGGAGAGCTCAACAGTTTTAACCTTTTCCACCTTACTCTGTGCTTGCTGAGATAGAAATGAGCAGTTATTAGAGCTGGAGAAAAATTACACATTGAAATAACTTGATGAAAAGAAAAGAAGATTAAATAAGATTTTTCCATTCAGGTATTTCAGGAAAACCTTAGCAAAGGTCCAGATGGGCATCAGGAATAGCCACTGACACCAGAAACACAGTTTAGCACTTTGTGATGCTGATTAAACTGCAATATTATTGCAAATGGTGCATAAAGTCCTGCTTCAATTTTGTGTTGGACAGGAAAGATTTTAAACAGAAATAAAAAATACTGTATACTGTGCTGCCTGAATTTTTAACTAATGCTTTTGAGTGAAATATATTGGATTTTTTCCTCTTTCTTTTATTGGACCTTCTCTAGAGATATAAATAATTACTGTATTATTGCATGCACTTACAATCTTTTTCTTACCAATTAGCATCACTTTTCATGTCTTTTAAATGACAGACTTAGAAATTACAATGACACATCATCATAGCCAGTTTGGTATCTACATGTCTTCAATCTAGTGTTAAAGACAAAGTGTCATGTCTGTTTTGCTATAACTGCACATCCATAGTGCTGTTTCCAACACTTGTGCTGAATCTGTTCTAGCTATTCTTGCAGTTTTGACTTTTTCTCACAGGCTTAACCCAGATCTCACTGAACCAGAAGGAGTTTGTAGAATCACAGAATTGTAGAATCACAGAATACCCTGAGCTGTAAGGGACCCAAAAGGAGAGTCCAAGTCCTGGCCCCGCACAGAACAACCACAAGTATCACACCATGTGCCTGAGCGTGTTGTTCAAACACTTCTTGAACTCTGTCAGCCTGTGCTGGTTTGAGCTGGAGTAGAGTTGACTTTCTTCACAGAGGCTAGTATGAGGCTATGTTGGGTTTTGTGCAGAACACAGAGTTGATAATGCAGAGATGTTTTTGTTATTGCTGAGCAGAGCTCACACTGAGCCAAGGCCTTTGCTGCTTTCCACACTGCCACATGGCAAGGGAGTTGGGGCTGCATGGGAGATTGGGAGGCCCCAGTTGGCTCAGTGGGCAGAGCAAGAGGACTCCCAAGCACAGGGTTGTGGGTTCGAGCCCCACGTTGGGTGCCACAGAAAAAGCACTGTCGTGGTTTAACCCCAGCAGCA
>NW_008677618.1:130337-135191 GCF_000695815.1 Acanthisitta chloris | reverse complement strand
ATATATATATTATTAATATTATATATTATTAATCTTACATTCATATATTCCTAAACAACTATAATAGGACTGGGAGAAAAGAAATTATAACCCTATCACACTGTCTCATAAGATTTACAAGCATCTCATGGAAATCTGTTCAAACCCCAATAGAAAGGAAGAGGTCAGAAGAAGAATCTCTATAAGTTTTGCTATAATTTTATCAGCTTTTCTAACAGGAGCATTTCTGTCTCAGACAAATATTCTCATCCATGCAAAGACTGTGCTTATTGTTCAGTTAAATTCTTGGATATTCTACATTCAACTTTTTTGACAGGAAGCCTCTGATATGGCCAAAAGCTATTAAAATAAGCAGAGAGATCCAAAGCCAACAAGCAGGTGTGTGTTTCAGCTGCTGTCTGACTGCTGTAAACACATGCAGCTTACAGCTGGTTTCATGTTGATTGTACTTGGGGCATCTCTTACCAATGCTCCCACATCCTCCAGTAGACTGAGAAACATTTGAGCTGCTTCTTCATACACTCCTGTGACATGACCCTTTTGCCACTCTGTTTCACTGAGGACTCAGTCCAAAGAGTACTGCTAATATTTCATTCTTCTATCCATGTATTTCTGCATAAGAGCTCTATAAAAATGCCTGACCATATGAACCTCCTCTGTGAAAACAGGACCCAAGCCACAGAATCCCTTTTACTGTCCATTTTTACAAATATTGATGCACTGAAGCAAATAAATTCGTTGTATTTAGAACAGCATCAATGCATTCTAGCTTTCTCCAAGTATATGAGCACAAAGGGATAGAGTATCACCACCTAACCAAAACACAGGGACACAGCAGAAGAGATTCTGCACTCACTTAATTCTCAACATATTTCACAGCATCTAATTTTAGAAGAGAAAAAAAGATACAGCCCTTCTCCCAGTGTGTGAATGCTGGTTTTAAAATCCATTCCTCAGTTTTTTATGCTTCTATGAAAACCTCTTCAGATTTATTTATGTAATTTCTAAAAATAGGACAATTGTAACTTTCTGCAATAGAAACAATAATTATTTTACAGAGAGATGAATTATTTGCTCTGCCTGAAATTCCTCCACAGAGGCTAAGAATACTGTGTTCCTGGTTCACCAGAGGAAATGACAATAAAATATTCCAAAATCATCTGAAATCAGTTATGAGAATGGTTTGCTGAAGCCCCTGTGAAGACAGCAGACATGAAGATTAAATAAATCAGAAACAAGGAGGCCCTCTTTTTAAACTAACAGCAATAGCTTCTCTCCAAATTCCAGGCTCGGGACAACACAAGTAGGAATAAAATCAAGTTGTTCAGAGTTGGCCTCTGGCAGTGGTGGTGTCAGTTCAGTGCTGCTGAGAACCCTCAATACTCATTTATGTCAACAGGCATTAGCAGCTCTTAGAGCAGGATTTAGTGTTTTCACTTGTGGCCTCTGCCAGTCAAACATTCAATGCAGGGTGTTAGAGGCTGTATGCTAGGTACACCTTCAGAAATAACATCCTCATCTACGTGAAGAAACAGGACAGCTCTGACATTCAGCACTACAGAGCCTGTGTCTGAAAAAAAAGATGTAGAAATTTGGGAGTGTGCACTGTCCTGTCCCAGCTCTGACTGTGCTGACCTAAAGCAGTAGGTGAAAAATCTCCACAACATCGGGACTGACTGAAAACATTTCCTTAGAGGGGAGGAAGAATAAAAGCTGAGACCAGAATTGAGTGGGATTTCCGAGCTTAACCTGCAGTTGTTTCCCACATTCTGAGGCTCTAAGTGCTGATCAGAACTCCAAATTTTTTCTAAACTATGTGTCTAGGGCCTGAGATCATGCCTAGATCTCCATTAGCAAATTTCTTGGCATAACAGAGATCAAAGTGCTTTATAACATCTGCTTATGGTCTCTTTGTGCACCAGTGATTTAAAGATGGTAGTCTCAATCACCCTCAAAAACTCCATGGAGTGTACAGTTTAGGACAACTTTAGAGTCTGTGCAAGTAAGGAAAAAAAAAAGAAAACCAAACTTCAAAATAAATAAATAAATAAAAATTGTCTGAAGAATCTGCAACAGTAAAAGAAAAAAACAACCCAGAAACTACAAAGAAAAAAAACAACAATCCAATGAACCCCTGGCTGAAGATCCAAGGGGAGCAACAGATTTGAATCATGCAAGGGAAAACAAATCTCTTTTTATTATGGAAAATACAACTCAAGAGTCTACTAAAAAGTGTGAAATCAAATGTCAGTCAAGCAAAAGAGAATGCAGTGCAATGACTTCATCCCTCCTCTTTTCATAAAGAAAATGTAAATACAGAGCATTTAATTTCTCAATAGAGAAATGTTCTTTTCATTCAAATGTTAAGCAGGGATTAAGGATACAATAGGTTATAACTCAATCCTTGGTTATGTTTGGGTTTCTTGCAGCATCATGGGATATTTTGGCATGAGCAGGCTTTTTTCCTAGTTACCTCCCCACACGGGTTTTGTAATTCAAAATAAATTCAGTTTATTACTGTCTTTTTAATGCTACTTGAGGCACCATCCAACAATACTTGGAAACAGTGAAAATTGCAGCCTTGAATTGCTAAATGACATGTTTGCACAAAAGATCTGAGGGGGCTGAGGCCACACACTCAAAGGTCCAATATTAAGATTGACATCTTGGTCTGATGAGTCTTCTCACAGTTTACTTATCTTTCTCCAAGATAATACTCTCAAAAGCAAAGTTATACCCAAGAGCAACCCTGGCTCCCTCAGGTCTTGGTCACAGGCTGATACAGAAGTGGGTGTGTGCACATGCCTCCATGTAGATGTCCTTTTATTCTAGAGTATCTTCAACAACCCTTTAAACTGGCTCTGGAACAACTCTTCCCATCAGGGCATTGTCCAAACCCGGACATGAAACTGCACCTTCCACGCCTGCCTTGTGGTTTCCATGGGAAATGTAGGTTAGAGACAGGGTTTAGATTGGAGATGGCAGAGCAGACAAACACCAAACTAAGTACATTTTCCTCAGACAAACCTCCCTCTGTCCACTGGTGGGACACACCAGGAGTTCACACTCAAACCCTGCTTCTGTCAACAACAGCATCCTCCCAAAAATGCCATCGGTCAGGTACGCAGCAGAAGTTCAGGACCTTCAATGTCATCCATCAAACAGCTTCTCCTCTGAACAGAGACTCTTAGGAGCATCATAAGGTGTTTGTTCAGAGGGGTGTATTTATCAGGTGGGTGAAGAGACACCCTGGGTTCCTCAGGCAGTTCCCCTTTGCCTCCCATATGCCCAACATCACCTTTAAGGAGACAGAAGCACAACACGGTGTTGCAGACCTGAGTGTGACTGCACCTAACTGGGGGACAGAAAGGCTCTCTGAGAAAGCTTTGATGAGCCCATGCCAGACATGCAGCAGGCAGGAGAGGGACAGGCCCATGCCAGGAGCCAGCATGAAGTCCTAGCCTGATTTATCCCCACAGCTCCCTGCAAAAATATCTTGTGTGATTACCATATCCTGCCACTTCAGTTATTGTGATGGATAAAATGAAGTGAATCTCCTGTAAGATCCTAGCAAAGGACTGGAACTGTTTAGCAGAGCAGGCTGCTGCTTGCTGGCTGCATTATTTGCAGATGCCTTTCCCCTGAAAATAAATCTTTAATCATGCTAAACAGTGAAAATGTTCAACAGCAAATTGGTGTCCCAGGTGAATCATTATGGACACACAACTTTGTGATCAGAAGTCAGGTGGTTCTCAAAAGTTAAACGACTTTATTATTACACTCTATAGAGCGAAAGACAGGAGAGAGCAAAAGAACACTGGAATAGTTACAGCCTCAGTAAGGAGCTGGAAAATCCATACAACCCAAACTGTACAAAGCAAATAAGAAATAGATCACAGCAGTTCTCTGAAAGCATTTCCATCAGGCATAGACACCCAGGAGGAAAAACAAAGCTCCATCTGCCTCAGTAACATCTCCTCAAGTGGCCAGGAGCATTTGCCTTGGGTATTACCCTGCAAAAAATATATGAAATTTTCTTGTCTCTATGCTAAAGGTTAGATCTGACCCACTATGATTAATAGGCCCTGGCAAAGAGAACAAAACCACCAAGCAAACATTAGCAGGTAATAAATAGACATAAAGACGTAGAAATAGTTGAACAGCACATGACCCATTACATCACCTATCAAAGACATGCAACTAAATATCCAAAGAGAAAAGGAAGGTCAGCTTAGACACATTTCAGGTGTTGAAAACCCAAAGTAATTCTTTGGCTGTAAGCACAGTCCTAATATATTAAAAACAGTCTTCAGCTTTACTAGCTATGGTTTGTGACATGCTGGAAATTACAGCCAAAGTTGAGAGCAAAACAGATAAGGGACAACACCCAACATGTGGAATAAGATAACCCTATTTACAGTTGCTTTCATGTTTTGCAAAATAAGCTGAAAAAAGTCAAGAAAACCGATTCCATAATTTTCCAGAAGGTTGCTAGAGAGAACTAGTTTGCCCGTATGATGCATTCTTCTGCAACTCTCTTGATCTGAGCCAGTTGGACCCATGCAGCCACAAGCCCTGTGCACCTCCTGCACTAACAGCACCATATAAAGAGCAGGCACATACTCTATCAGTCATATTAACAGTACACATGTCCCTTCTCCCTCACCTCATCCAGGTTTATCCTCATGCTGGAATCCAGAACACAAAAATCAGAGAATCCCTGAGTTAGCACCAAATGCTGGGTCCTGCACTTTGGCCATACCAATCCCATGCAGAGCTCTAGGCTGGGGACAGAGTGGCTGGAGAGCACCAGAAGAAAGGGACCTGGGAGTGTGGAGAGACAGGAGCTGAACA
>NW_008677618.1:97042-130130 GCF_000695815.1 Acanthisitta chloris | reverse complement strand
GAGCACAAGTGCCATGAGGAGAGGCTGAGGGAGCTGGGGGTGTTCAGCCTGGAGAAGAGGAGGCTCAGGGGAGACCTTATCACCCTCTGCAACTCCCTGACAGGAGGTTGGAGTCAGGTGGGGGTTGGTCTCTTCTCCCAGGCAACCAGCAGTAGGACAAGAAGGCACAGACTCAAGCTCTGCCAGGGCCTCCCTGGTTTAGTTTAGGTTTGATATTTGGAGGAGATTTTTTACAGAGAGAGTGCTCAGGCATTGGAATGTGCTGCCCAGGGAGGTGGTGGATTCACCATTCCTGGAGGTTTTCAAGCTGAGACTGGATGTGGCACTTAGTGCCACGGTCTAGTAATGATGGTAGGGTTGGACTCGATGATCCTTGAGGTCTCTTCCAACCCAGCTGATTCTATGATTTGCTCTTTGCCTCTAGGCTTAGCAAATACAAGACATAGCTGCGCCTCCAAAGGATCTCAGTGTACCTGTGCTCACACACCTGTTGCAAGTTTGTCTGAGGAATGCTCTAATGCTGTTTGCACTGAGCAGTTTTAGCCAAAGGATGATAAAATGTGTGTGATTTCTCCTGTGACTGGTGTTTAGGTACCAGGACCCTGGTCCCTCTGCTCACCTTCCCAGTGCCCACCTGAGCTGTGACAGCACTGGCCAGACAGGTGACACTGTCAAACAGGGATCACACTCTGCTGCTCTTGTTCCAGTGATGGGCACTACGACAGATCACCTCTCACTGTAGTTTGCACCTAAGCTGAATTCAAAAGAAATGTGCAGACCCGAATGCCTAGTATCAAGAGACTTTCTGCATTTTTGGCAGAAATCTTCAAACCTGCCTTTCTGCGTATGTGACAGAGTTTCCTAACTAGGCCACTCATTTTAATATGTTTTCACATAACTAACACTAACTAGAAATTATGTAAAGCTCAGCTCTTCTGAATGCATGTAACATCAAAAATGTGTCAGGTATCTCAACAACAATCTGTTAGGAATAGCAGAATCTATATATAGTTTAATATCTCCTGAGCTCAGAAGCATATTAGCAGCCTGTTTTAGCTGTAACTACCACAGGATTTATCATACTGTCATCAAAGTTTGCCCACTCTTTACATATTTGGAATTGTGTCTGTTATCTGATCTGATGTTCAGGGAACACTGGATTTTATACACAGTGTACACTTCATCACATTCAACAATTAATGCAAGCTGCTGTAGTATTTCTTATCTCAAGAGCTAAAACTCTAAAGAGCAAAATGTTACACTCTCAGAAATGAATACTGACTTGACTTGGACTATTTTCACAGGACATCACTGAATAAATCTTGGAATTGATTTACAGAGACATCCCTTCCACACAGCTCCTATCAAAAGCAAGCAAAACATAAGACTGGTTTGGTCCTCACTGTTTATATTAATTTCCAGTTTGCATCACAAAAATAGATGATCTGTAATCATGGCCTGTCAGCTTGGTTCAACAAAATGAACATTTCTTCTAGCTTGTGTATACCTCCACCATCTCTGTATATTGGTTTAAGAAAACAGTAGTTAATCTAAATAAGAATGTTAGCCTTCTGTCTCAAAATAATACACCCAAGTCTCAGGAATGCTTAATTTTAGAATCTATATGGATGATGAATGACACAAATATTTACAAGTTTCAAAATAAAATCAACTGGAAGAAAAAAACCCCACTTTGTCTGATCCTGCTCACACAGTCACAGTCTGTGTTTTCATAGACATACACTTTCTGTCCATGCAAAACCTCCTTCCCTTTGGCACACTGAGACAGAAGATGAATGTTTAGTGCAGAGCATGACTGTGACTGAGCTCCCAGTGCATTCTTCATCTGTGGTCCATCTGGAAGAGCATCTCTACTGCTCCTCCCTCTGCTAGAGGAGAAGTCTCAAATTGATGTGTAGAGCTTTGCAGAAAGGTGCTGGATTTAAAATCTTGATGTGTAGAGCTTTGCAGAAAGGTGAGGATTTAAAATATCACAAGATCCTCCAAAACTTACGATCTCCATATGTTATCTCATATTACGGTATAAAAAGTGAAAAGTGTGATAGCTTTGCCCAATCTCAGGAATTGTCTCAGAGAAAAATACATTCAAAGGGAATTGGGCTTTTACTTGTTTGTTATGTTTTGATATTTAATTCACAGTTGACAGAACTGTTTCTCTGAACTTTCTGAAGCAGTAAAATATGGTTTTAGATAGACAAAAACAAATACCTATGTTTTTACCACCTCTCACTAAAATTGTCTGAAACAGGCACCAAACACATCCTTCATGCAAAACTTAGCAGTAACACAGCAAAGCACAAGGAAGGTGTTTCCCCTCATGCCAATATTTACCCTACCACACCACAAACAGTAACTTTTACAAACTGGTACCACCCAACTTTCCTGTGTACCATCACAGGGTGGCAGTGAGAAGTACTCAAGTCAGAGCGGACCTACTGAATCACTGCAAGAACCACAGAAGAAACAAGTTAAAGTTCTTAACCAAAAACTAGTTCACCCTGTCTCCCAGGGCTACAAACCTTTCACAATCTCACATAAGTGGATTATAAGCTAAAAACATTTATTTTCAAAAGCAGTAAATTTTTTAATCTGTTCTGCCCAAATAGAACATTCCACAGACAAGATACCCATCTGTACACAGCTGTCTGCACTGGAGCCAGATGGTACCTAAGTGCAAAGTGTCTCTGCTATCTCTGTATGTCCAAGAAAATTTGAAGTCCATTCTCAAAGATCTCCCAAACACCTGCATGTTCTCCACTTTGAAAAATGGTTTCCTTCCAGCAGCTGTGCCTGTCACATGCTCTCTCTTCTCTTCCCAGTTCAGCATCCTTGCTCAGCAGAGGGCAAGGCTCACCTCCCCAGCCCACTGATGATGCTCTACCTAATGCAGACCTGGGTGTTGCCAGCTGCCTTTGTCCCAAGGGCATGCTGCTGGCTTATGGGCTCCTTGTCCCCCTGGACTCTCAGGTCCTTCTCTGCAAGGCTGCTCTCCAGCTGACCAGTCCCCAGCATGTATTGGTGCAGGACATTACTCCTCCCCAGGTACAGGAGTTGCTAAGCATCATTAACACGTTGGCCTATTTGTCTAGGCTGGTGGGGTCCCTCTGAACAGGAGCAAAACCATCTGGTGTATCAATGACTTCTTTGAATTCAAACTCAACTTCTGAATTTGGAGACTAAAGCAAAATCAGATGCACAAATTAGGTGGAGATTCTGTTAGAGAAAAGTCAATCTGTAGTCTGCAGCTCAACATATTTCCCCTTCCACACTACCAGAATGTCTTTCACAGAAATGAAATATTTCCTTAAGCTGAAATTCACTCATATACCACAGTGTAATCACTAGAATAAGATTATGCTGAGAAGTTTCGCTTTGGCTCTAGCTTCCATCTGGGATTTTTGTTTTACATTTTCCAGTTGTCTGCAGAAGGAATATCTGTTATAGACACAGAAGAACTACATCTAGCAACACCCAGTTATTCAACGAACAGACTTCTGCTTTGCAGTGAAAAGGTTAGTGGTAATCTAGATAACATTTATTTTATGACTGGTTACAGTATGTTCTATACAGAACACAGACTATCAGACACACATTCCTGTTCCCCAATTAAGCTCTATGAACTACCTACTCCTATAAAAAACAGGCAACTTAGAATTTCACCCATCCAGTCTTGATTTTCCCTCCCCCTCACTCCTTCTCTGTCGCTAGTATCTGTTAAAGCTGTCAAATATTCCTTTCCCTGATGCTTCCTAACTTAACAAACTCCTACTGCCTCTAATCTCCAGCCATTTCCCTTACATCCACAGCCATGCATTGCTGTACATGTACAGACATTACTTTTTAAGTTTTCAATTTCTGCATGGATATCTTGCAGAAAATCTTCCACATTTGCTCCTGTTTGCTAAAGGCTCTACAATTCACAAGCTGAAAGTTTTCCTCCTTGAACAAGCAGGTACCCAAAGCTGCAGCACAGCAACATTGCAGCTCAGCCCAAATTCAGAAACGGGGACTAGGGCAGCCCAAATCCAACCACGCAGCAGAGAATGTCCTAGTTAATAAGGCACTGAAAAATGTCCTCTTTAGGCAATCCATAACACACAGTAGGATCACCAAATCACAGTGTTTCCAGCCATACTGTCCAACATGCAGCAGGAGAAAACCACTCGGCTAGAATGCAGTTGACTTTTCAAAAATACTATTGCCTATGAAGTTCCTCTCTTTTTTTCACACTGTCTTGTGTGGTTGCAAAAAATCTTTCTGTGAAACTGAATCTAACACCCCTTCTATCCACCCGTTAATTAAGGGAAAACAGAAAATGTGGAAAGATTCCATTATGCTAAAGCAGAATGTACCAGTTGTATAAGAGCCTTTGGAGAATTTCCAACTCTATTGAAACTTGCCTCTTCAGATGAAGGGGGGTAAAAAAAAAGGGGGTCAGAAAATGCCTAAATTACCTTTCTGATTATGGAAAGGCTTTACACAATTCACATCACACACTGAAAAAAAAAAACCCTCAGAAGCTGAGCAAGGTTTCACAGGAGCCTGAAGCACTGTGAATTCATGAAAAATGAATTTAATCGTCAAAGCTGAGACCAGGAAGAACTGTTCTACATAACAAAAAAGTTCTCAGCTACATTATTAAAATCATTGCTTAAAAGATCAATTTATTTCAAAGGGTTGACTCCCTGCATTAGAAGCTATCAAAGACACATGATCTAAAAGGAGTCTTTATCAAGCACAGAACCAGTCTGCCAGTCCATTATAAGTGCAGTGCTTAGAATCATTTTTGTATTTGTGGTTTTACTTTTACCTAAATGCAGACATAAGATGGCTGCAAAGCCTGTTAAACACAGGCAGGATTGATAATACTGATGACAAACAACCTGCCTCACTGTATTAGCAGTGGTGTTTCTTTAAACTTTTGATATAAACCATCAGATTTCATTTAGTGCTCATTCTAAGCCAAAAACTGTCACCCAAAGCACACAGAATAAACTTCACATACCCAACAGCTTTAAGCAAAACACTCTCTTCAAGGGTTTCAGACAGATTCTAGAAGACTAGCACCAAACATGAAGGTATGTCAGAAAATGAGGAATAACTCCTGCCCTTAACCAGCAACAATTTCTGCCCCACAAGGATGGAAAACTATGCTGCACTGACCACAGGTTCTGCATGATGCCCAGGTAAGAATGAGAATAATTAAGGACTGAAGGAGTCTTCTATGTCTGTTCTCAGAAAGCATCTAGAAAGTCAAAGAATCAGAAGGGGCAAGAATTGTGCTTGTCAGTGCCACACTGCTTCTCACCCCAACCCTCCACACATCTTACGTTCTTCTGACAAGAGGTCAAATATTTTAAAAATATTTAAAAATTGAAAAAAAATTAAAAGGAGACAAATTTAAATAATGATACCCACACAAGGAAAGAATTATCCCCCTCCTCCCCTGACTAGACCAGATAAGGTGAATGTAGGAATTTGGCCTATGGATGCTGCTTATACTAATCTACCTGACCAAGAAATGCAACTTAACTTATAAGACCACACTGCCTCACACTGTCTACCTTGTTTTCTGACTGCTTAAAAAAAAAAAAGACATCACTCTGTAAGATTTATGTCTCTCCAGTATTCTCTTTCCTTTTAAAAGCACATCTAGCTAAGACACTTGATGGGCTGCCCAGTTCCTTTAACATCCCACCACCTGTGTTTGCCTCTGCTTAAAAGGTGTAATTCTGAGAGTCTACTATTTATGAAATACTCTGACATAAATCTTTATGATGAGGTTTTGGACTTATACAAATAATAGAAGACCCCCCTGGTGCTTTGCTAACAGTGCAATCGCTTCCCAGTAACCATGGGAAACCAGATGAAATCTGATCTCATTCATCAAAACAGAAAATACTCCTCCTGTCAGTTCAGGAGGTTGTGCTTGTAGTATCTAAGTCAGTGAACAGAAGGCCATTTCCCACTGTTACACTGTTACATCATTTATTATATCTGCCGATAGCAAGCCAAAAACAAGCAGAACAGAAAAACAATCAGCTGTCTAAAATAATAATAATGATCATAAATAAGAAGTCTCTTCCTCCTTCCATTTAGGGAACACTGGCATTTCTGAAGCAGAGTAACAAGTGTTTGCCATGGCAAGCCCTGCTCTATGTGCCAGCTAACAGGGAGTAAATATGAAGTTTCCAATACAACACAATGTACAATAATCTGTTTTTAAAATAATAAAAATAATAAATCTACTCAAAATGGCAGTTCTAGCTTGATAAATCTAGGCTTACTAATTTGGAGATGTGTGCACAGACCTGTTTACTTTGGTGATTCAATTGCCTAATAACCAGAGAACTGCGAGGAACGCAGCAATGACAGGAGACTGCAGAGGTTTTAGAGAATATGGGTTTAGTTGCAATATAAACCCTCAAGTCACTTGGCAGAGAGAAACCTGAATATGGCAAGTAGGTTACAATCTACTCATTTACAAAGAAATTTTCTTCTTAGTTCATACTAATCCTTTTTCAAATATGACCAGCCTGTTTCTCCTGGTTCTACTCCAATAAAGGATGCCTTTATTTTAACATCTGTTATCAGAGTTTGCTAGCCATAATAATTGCAGTCATGCTCCAAAAGTAACAAGGAAAGGAAAAAGTAAAGTCTAACTCCCTGTCCTCAATTTGCCACTACTAAGGAATACATTGCTTGGATAAGCTACTATAGACAGTGCAGTACCTGCTGCCATGACATACCATGGCATAAGCTGGAAACTAAAACAAACAGTGGGATATAAAGATTTCCAGTTAAACATACAGAGTGCTCGAATGCTTCAAGATCCACACCTTCACTGCTCAGGGGCTAAGAGTAACTGGGATATTTTCTGCAGGATTGGCTTTTAATATCCAGGTATCAAGTTGTACATTCAGGAAAAGGAAAGCTTTTTATTTCCCACCACAGCATTTAATTCACAGATTCTGATGTAACAACCATTCAAGGTTAGGTATAAATCTGGCTTCAAGAAAAATGATGTCTTTGGTCAAACTTCAGTTTTCAACTGGAAATAACAAAGCTTAAAATTTATGCAAGACCACACTTAGTCCAAGGAAACAATTCACCCTGAATTAACCAGCTCTTGAATCACAAGAAATTCCATAATTTACTTTTTGCAAGTTTACACATCAAAGTTGGAGACAAAGGGGATGTAGGTAATACATCTTTTGTAGTTAATAAACACTTAGTATAAAAACTGGGAGACAGAGCAGAGAAATCAGTTAGCAAGACTGAGCTGGGCGACAGATTGTGCAATTCAGTCCTCAGAGTATTTGCACAATAGTTTATACTCACACAATAGTTTGGTGTATACCTGTTACATTTACCAAGAATGGTCAAGCAGAAAAAATGAGCCAAATAAAATTACTATGCTTGTTGCTATTGTGGATGTCACAATGTGATGGGAAGACAAAACCATTCCTGACATAGCCAAGTAAAATGCATAAAACGACACCAAGGTAACCAGACCATTAGTAAATTCTGGATTTTTCTCTCACAGTGCCATTTGGTGCAAGGTTTATGAAACTGCTTAAGTAAAGAAAAAAAAATCACTTGAAAACAGCAATTTCAATGACAGATGAGGCCCTACAGTAGCAAGCATCATTCTTACATGAGTACACCAGTGCTATCCAGTTAGAAAAACAAACAGTGCAGATCTGTAGTTTATACAGAGAGCTGAGCTTTTTAAGTGTTTAACTAGGAAATTATTAAAACCCAGCAATTTTTCCCTCCAGAGGGGAGTATCAACCTTATCTGCAGGCTCAGCAGTGTTTTCTCTTTATTTGCTGCTTGTCACAGTCAGAAACTTTCAGTAGGAACTGGACCAGTCATGGTAATTTAGTAGGAGATAAAGATCTATGAAGCCAGATGGTAGCTCACATTCTAACAGCTACAAATTGCTAACTTGGCATGGGAAATCAAGATAGATATCACTTCACTATGATTATTCCAGGTCTCCCATTCCTTCTCAACTTCTATCTTAACTATTTAAGCCAACCTAGACAGATATTTTAGCCCATGGTTGCTAATTTTCATAGCTCCAGCTCAGGCCAAGTGCAGTAATCTAAGAAGGAATGGCTGTTGCAGGCAATCTGAATCTCTGCTGCTGCCCAGAGTACCTGGTATGTGCTCAGGAGGGAATTCAGTCATTTCACCTACAGTCACCAACTTCAGCCTACAAATGGAAACATTTCATCCATCGTACATATTAATGCATAAGCAAAATCTCTACTCCAGTGACCTTTATATTTCTACTACTTCAAAAACAATTTTCCAAGACATCCACATTTCATATCCAAAGAACAAATATAAAAGTTGATGCCACCACCACTAACAAAACCTCCCATTGTTTCATTTGAGTTACTGCTTAGCTGAAACACATATTTGCTGAAATTTGACCATGTTTGATGACCTTTTCCAGCAATCAATAATCAAGGTAGAAGGAAAAGGTGGCTTGCTTGACCTTTCAGAAGTGTATCAACTTTATTTGGCCAGGACAGCTTTTAAAAAGCTATTTTAATTTCCAAGGCTCAGACTTGCTGCCCAGACTGGACATGTCTGCGCAGTGTCTGCATTAGGTGCTTTAAAGGCTCAACGGCACAGGACAAGCTCAGAGGAGGAAATGAATTCACAACAGGAGATCCACTAGCTGATTAACTTCCCCCTCAGTGGTGGATGTCAGTCATGTTAATTGGAATCAATACACAGCAGTTAAGGGGGCACAGGGATAATCAGGCAGGGCAGGGACAAGCCCATCAGTTCTTAAAATAAGCTATCTGTTAACAACTTACAGTGGCATGTGACAAACCTTCCCTGCAAAGGAATGCAAAGCATCTCTAAAATTCCAATTTAACACACAAATAAAGATAATTTGGCAACACTTATCTTACAATCTAGCAATAAAGGAAACAGTCATTACAAATTAAATAAATGTTAAACTGATCAAAGGAGTAAAATGTGAAATTGGGCTCCCAGAAAAGCTGATAGGAAATCCTTGATCCAAGTCTTACACAGAATGAAAAGAGAAGCTAACATCTTAAAATCCTGCCACAGATAATTTTAATTATGCCCAGCTGTAATTTTATTGTATACCTAAGACTGAAATTTAACACATAGTTTAAAAAGGAGTAATGTGCTGCATTATTGCAGGAGTACAATTCTAAGTTTCCCACTTTTTATATGAGAAATCACTTGGGACATCCATGAGAACAATCACTTCCCAAGCATCTCTCTCTTTTATCTCCAGTCTAGCACCAGGCCTGCCTCCCCTGGCTCTGCAAGCCAGCCCACTATCCTGCTCTGCAAGGGCAGGATTTGCATGTGTGATACACAGGGAGATGGAACCAGACACGTCTATGTGTTGTGCCATATGCAGAAAAGCCTCTGGGATGGAGCTCACAAAAAATTCCTGCAGGAAAACACAGTCCTGTCCATCACACCATGTGTTACTCTTCCTCAGAACCTGGTACTGACACTCAGCTGTGACACACCTGATGTCACTCCCAGTGGAAATAGTTTCACTACAGTAGTAAGACAAATAACACACCTATCTGAAAATGTATCTTCATTTTGTTTAGAATACAAAATACCACTGGATTGGAGCATCACAAGGCAAGTTGTTCTTAGCCTTTTGAGCATGATACAATACAAAAAGGAGCAAATTAACCTTTGGTCAAAGGCCTCTATATCTTTCCTCTACTCCTTTAGGGAGTGAAATGAAGGCCAGATGTTTTATCACGATGTCTTAGAGTTTCGACTACAGAACATATCTCCAAGACAGGATCAGGGTATTTTATTTGTTATTACGAAGACATCAAAGAATATTTAACAGATTTATATAAAATCTGTAGCCATCTACATACTATTATCCTTCCCATTAAACTTACCCTAGCCTAACCAATTAAGTGCACAGATTAAGATCACAGGGTTTTCCTCCTCAGACCTGCACAGAGACTTTGTGGAATCTGGTTAAGCACTCAGAGGTGAGAGCTTTTCCGGTGGCCTTCTTAGTCATTAGACAAAATTAGACAAAAGGAAAGGAAATAAGGACATCCCATTCTTCACTGTCACTATCACCTGGTCATCCTCTCTGCAAATAGAGAAAATTAGTTGTCAGAAGAGCTTTTAAGTGAATAAAAAAATCAGTGACTCCCGCTTCAAAATCACAGCTGTACCTTCTGAGTTTCTGCCATCTGCCAATGCTAAAATCCCAACCAAACCCCTCATGAAGCAGGTCAGTCCTGCTGCTGTAGATGACAGTGTCATTCCATCCACCATGAGCTCATCTGGATATCAAGAGAAGAAGAGACATTCAGTTTGCTAATCCAGAAAAAAAAATGGCTTTTTCAAACTTCCAGGCTCAAAGCCATGTGCACATGGTGATGAAATCTTGTTATTAATTACTCCTGAACAAAGGTGACTGACAGTGCTCTGCACTTGGAGACCTCTAAAAGCAGAACTGGCTGGCTCATTGGGGATGACACATCAACGTGTCACCTGTTTCTCTAAACAAATGTATCAGACCAGCAGCCTTACCAGATAAACCCAGAGCATGTGGAAGACATTCCAACCAAATATCAGGCTATTTAGGGTTAGAAAGGATTTTCTTAGGAAGTGATCTTTTTCACTGCTTACCCCTAAGTTTCCTGCTGCCATAGTGTTAAGCCTTTTTTTTAAAAAAAAAAACTTTTTTAAATATTTTTAAAATCTTTTTTAAAGATTTAAATTCTTTTCCTTAATTTAAGGCATCAGTGTGTTTTACTGAAAATGGTTCTATCTTGAGTAAGAACGTGTACACAAAGTCTGGCAGAGCCCACACAGGCCCAACACCCATCAGGAGTCACACTCCATCTTCCTCAGAGAAGGGTTCCCAGGCTTGGATTACACAGTGTCTGGCCTGGTGTCAAACTTGTGGGTGCTCTGGCCGAATAATCCACTTCATGATCTAGTGAAAGTCCATACTATCTCTTGACTTTCAGTTTCTTTGTATACAAAGCACTAAAATTACCACACACAACCAAATGCATTTTGAAGTTAACGATCTTCAAAAGAAATGTTGTACTCAATACATGTCTTACAAAAAGGTCTGTCCACACAACAGTCATATTTGAATGTAAACCAGACATTACAGCTCTGTGTTTCTTTGGGCATCTTGCTTAATTTTATCCACATTCCCACATCAACTACCTCAACAACAGACAGAATCATCACTTGCCAAGGGAAGACTCAGATGTCAAACCAAGAGACTTGCCTACACAGGCTATATAATAGCACAGAATGGAGAGGGTATAATATAACAACACTGACTGGATTTCATCACCTCACTGCAGTCTTAAGCTTCCAGCAAATAAAGCAGACAGTCGGACACTTCTCAAGATTACCGTTAAGTATTGGTATAGCTGGTATGACATTTCCCCATGTTAAATGAAGTACAAATGAAGATGCACTGGCTTCAGCAAATACTCTGCTTTCAACCAAATTTCATATGGGAGAGTCTCAATATTCACACTACTTATGCTGTCCTTTTATTTAATAAGTGTTTTCATCAACTAATAGAAGTGATCTGGCAAAGTAAAGCAGCTGGGCTGATACTGTTAGCATTTCATTGGGTGAAAAGAAGAACAAAATTATCCTTTCCTCATGTAGAAAGACAATCTTTTTCTCTTTGCCCAACTAACAAAATCTTCAGGCATCTCACTCTAACAGGGCCAGACGCAAAGCACTGCACTATAGCCTATACCCTTTCTTTATCCCAGGGACAGGCAAAGCAAAGCACAACTAACAAATGCAGCATGAAAATGTAAGTAGGATGCTCTGTGGTGAGCTTGTTGAAATCCCTACAGCAGATGTGGGCTCCTGGATGCAAATGGTGCTCTACAGGCTGGTGAGACCATCACATGCCTTCACTTGCAAACATGTGTCAGCCCCTGTGCTCACTGGTGGCCACGCTTGCCTCCTCAAGCTGCAGAACCCACTGACTTCCCAGTCAGATGCTGATGTACTCATATGCACTCATATATGTACTCATATGCAGCCCCTCCTGGCTATGCTGTGCTATTTGCTGATGAACACTGGCACACTGACTGGTACACCAGCTCACTTACTTCCAAAAGCAGCCACTGCAAATGCAAGGCAATCCAACTACCTGTAAACTGAGAAAGTCAACAATATCTGTAGGGTTCTGGGTTAAATCCCCAGTGCAGTCTTAGACCTGTAGCACCAAGTTAGCAAAAACAAAATATAAAAAAGATCCTTTTTTTTCAATGGCTTTACACTAAAAGTTCTAAACAACATCAGTTCAGCTAGAAATAAAGAGACCAAAGAAGTAGTCTTGACACAGTACAGCAGTACAGAAGAGCTGAATGTCAAATTTAATAGCTTCAGAAATAACAAATTAGAGACATGATGGAATTTCAGCTAGCTTCTGAAGCAATGAACTTCTCTTGTAAACCAAATCAAGACTAAGGGAATGTTCTGGCATTTTAGTCCTCATTGTGGCATACTTTATTACAAGTAATACATGGATGAAACAAAAAATTAAACATAATATTTGTATATTTTTGCATTATTTTTGTACTTGAATAATAAAAAAGCTATTGAAATTAATTTCTAGAAGAGAGATTGGAACTGAAGGGATATTTGTCAACTTACAGAGAATGGTAAGGATTTTTTTTCCACCATCACAAACTGTTTCAATCAAAACTCATGTCTTGTTTTGACAGCATAAACAGTTTTATATCAGCTGTATCATACATAGACTTTTATACCAAAACCTTAGAATTACTTCTACAGCTGTTTTCACTAACTGGAAAGGATTAATACAAAGCATTTTACTACTATCACAAGTTCAACTATGAACTTGTGATGAATTTGTTATGAATTTAGGCACACCAAAGACCCTCTAGTTCCAACTAAACAGTTTCACCCTAACTGCACACATACATCTTGGCACAGGGCTGAGACTGCCTGGGTCAGCATTATGGGTCTTGACCACCTGGGGAGATGTGAAAAGACTTAGGGATATGCAGTACCATGGCTCCTTGGGACTGGAATAGTGAGAATTAGCTGTCATTACTGGCTGCAAACATTTAAATTACCTTGGGAACTGTTAAATGCCTCTAATTGATGGATGAAGCCTGTTTGTCCCAAGGCAAAGGGCATTTGCACCTCTGGCCTATAATTGCATTGATGTTTCTTTCTGGAGGAACTGAGCCTGTTACTGACATCAGGAATCACACAAAAGCAGTTAACTGAGGAATTCCTAAACCAAGAAAAAAAAACCCAAACTTGAAAAACACCTGATTAGATGAGCTGTGTTTCCTGTTAAGTGAATCCACACAGTATGAGCAGAGTCACAAATGTGAATTAAGTAACAAAGTAAAACATTTAAACATTTAGTTAAAAATTAGCAAAGCTATTCTAAGCCATTTCATATCCACCAAAGGCTGTAATCATGAACAAGGGCAGAGTCTCCTAGCAAGAGCATAACTGAATGTGGTATTTCCTGGAATAACATGAAGAGGGCTGGTCCCAGCACCATGTGAGCGAACTGCAAACAGGACTCAGCCCAAGTGGTGCTGCTGCTGAACACTCAGTGCTGCTTCTTCAGCAGGTCCACATTACAGAAGACTACATTTAATACAAATTGAGCAACTTGAAAAAGGTAACATCATGATTCTTCATCAGGAAAATAAACAGGATCGAGGTACGAAGATGCAAGGAACAACTGCTTCTCTTTGAAGCAGTTGATGGCAGGGCTTACTTGAGAACTGTGGGGTCTTTTCCTAATTTATTTCCTTTAAACACAAACCATATTTTTATTGAACACATGTGGTGCTCCATTCTTCATTGGAGTCTCTAAATATTATCTTCATAAAAGCAATACAACTAAACCCAAATATGACTTTTGTAGTTCTTCTGAAATACATAAGAAAGCAGCTCAAGTATGAAGAGCTGCAAAGCACAGGATTTCCTGGGATTCGACTGTATGCAACTGACATTCTGACAGATTACAGTGCATCAGCATTACAAAGATCATACGTCCTAAATTGCTTTTTCAAACATTTCTTTTATCTCAGCATTAGTATGTCAGCTATATCTTTTAGAAACAAAGTAAATCAATCAACAGTTACGTATTGTTGGGATTTCAGGGATTGTCAATTGTCTGTTCATTAAATCCCATCCTTAGCTCTTCTTTGGGGATTACAAAGTGTCTCTGAATTATTTTTGCCTCACCCCATGCTAACTCAGGCTAAACAGAAACAGCATTAAGTTACAGTCCAGAATACAACCAGTTCAGCCACACCACACCAGATCAGTCTTCCCATACCCTCTACTCTCAATATTACAAACCAAGCTTTGCCAAAAGGCGACTGCAATGGACAGGAGTCTGAAGAGAAAAAAGCCATTGAGAAATTGCATCTATCAGGTAAGTAGGAGTTAAACAAAACAGTCTTCAGGGAAGAATAAAGTATCTCTGAAAGTAAAAGTTGAAGACGTTGCTTGAACAGGGAGTCCAGCAGGAAGAAATGATGAGGAACAGCAATATTTTGCACGGTAACATCAGATAGTAGCTGATCACCTTTCAGCACCCCCAAGAACTCTCAGGCTGGTTTGTCCATGCCCACCAGGCAGCATGGCCTCAGTGCACCCACTGAGCCTTTGGATCCCACAAGGATTCAGAGATGTTCCTACAGACACTGCGGGGCTCAAATCAATACCTGATATGAGAGAGAGAATGCAACTGGCTGGAAATGCAGACTGGAAAACTGTCAGGCAAAAGAGAATCATGTGCTTGTGGCAAGTCCAGTTTCTACATGCTTTTGGTCTGACAAATCCTAGCTTAGAGGCTGTTTTATCTCCTGTAGATTAGTAAATCAAAAAATGCTTGACCTATGACAATGAGATCCAGTTTCGTTATCACTAAATATTCTCCAGTCAGCCTGAAATAACATACAAAGGGATTGTATCCCTTTTAACATGCACATTTTCTCTGCAAAAGATAGATGGATGGATGGCAAAAATTGATCTAGAGCATTCTAGGAATATTGCTGAAAAGTGTTTAACTCCAAATACCAGTAGTAGCATCCCTCAGAGACAGGACATGAATGTCATGTAGAACCTGCTTGGCTCAAACTGCAATAATCACACTGTGCTTAAAGAAGGAACTAAAAGGGAAAAATGATGCTATCAGATTCCTGACACACACATCATCCTGTCAAAAGCAGATGCCACCTTCTTTCCTAGCTGCAAAGGCCTAAAAGAAGGTTAAAAAGCCCAAATTTTCAGTGTGGCTCTAGTAGTCACAGAATTCTTGCATATGCATCATGATTTTATTATCTACAGCTCAACCACAACATTAACTATTCATGTCTCTACCTGGTTCTTCATGGCAACGTGCAGCTAAATAGCAGATTTTACTCCCTGCCTACTTACATTTTTGTACTCTGCTCCCACCAATTTAACAAGTGAAACAGCAAGAGAGAGCAGGCTGAGCTGGGCACAAAACAATGCTTCGAAACCATAATAGAGGGAAATGTCTAAACTAGGCAAAGGTGTCATTAAAGCAGCACAAAAGGTGGTTTATTTCTTTGAGTCTGATTGTGACTCTTAAAGCACAGAAATTTTTCTGACAAGTATTGAATAGACATCCCCTCTCAAATGACTAGCAAATTTGGGCTGACCAAATAGGGATAACATTCAACCACTGAATTCATACACGTCCCAAACAGCTAAACTCTTCTAAGAGTGGCACCCACTGCAAAGGTGGCTGTGCACTGGAAAGGGCATTAAACCACTGTGATATCTAAGAGCCTACTGACAAAACAGCTTGTTAAATCCTGTGCTTCAAAGCTTTATGTAACTTTTATATCAAACTGAAATATTTTAAATCAATCAAGTGTCAGGGGTTTTTTTTGGCAGAGTGGTTGTGGTGGGGGTTTGTTGTTTTTTCAACCAGCCTAAAATTCATTTCAAGTAGTTCATAAATTTCTTATTCTTTAAAGGTAAAACTACCTATGCTCAGAGTATATTTGCTTAAGAGTAACAAGCACTTGATTTTGAAAAGATCACCAGTATCAACTGCAGAGATGAGGAGACAATGAAACTTGGAAGGGCTCAGCCTTACTAGAAGTTCTTTAAATAGTTTTGTCGTTCCTACAATCACTTTCCTGGGGCGAGCAGGCAGTGGAATTTCTCGTGCTATTGAAGTGCTTCAGTATTGATAACATTAGGAGAATGGTTACTTTCCGCTCCATTTGATGCCCAACCCCATTACACACTGCCTCAGACTTGTAACTTTACAGTACAACCCACTTGCAGCCAAACTGGATACGTAAGACATGCAAGAACTGGTGAGATCAGGGCACTGGAAGTTGAGTGTGATGTCTTGCACTACAAATCTGAATCTCTGTCAGGGTTTAAACCTGTGAAATGCAGAGAGAATTTAAATAATGATTCAGTTATGGGAGCAGGTGGTTGTTCAACTTGCTGAATGTTCATCCTGCTGTTAACAGCTTACACATTTATACTACAGTACATGAAACAGTAAAGCCCTAGAAAGAATATAAGGTGTTAACAACCACTACAAAATATTTCTGTAAGGGTACATTTCCTCCATTTCCCATCAACATAAATTCTGACAACAAACCCCAATATTAATCTATGCATTCATTCATCTTTAGCATCTGCTTTTAATTTACACATTAATAGAAGGCTACATTTCATTATTAAGCTTTTTGTATTAGTGATTGTATCAGTATTTCTGCCCCTGTGGTAGTGTCAGTTCATTAGTTTTCTGAAGCTGATTAAGTTATTCAGCTATTTCAAAAGGAGACCATATTCTATTTAAACAAACAGACAACACAGAACACGCTGCTTCGCAGAGACTTCATGGCACATCTGCATCTCCTTAAGTGGAATCACTTCTTCCTTAGCAGCACAGCCTTCAGCTCCCCTTTCACAGGCTAAACCAAGGCTAAGCCACAAGGAACCACACCAGCCTGGTGGGCACTCAGCACACTCATGGAACCAAAGGCCATTTAATTGGCAAAACCACACAATGCCCATGGCTATACAATGGTCTGTATTCTGTCACCTAAATCATTCTTTCTTCCCCTTAAGGAAATGAATTCTACACTTCTGACTCTTGGTGGAAATTCTCCACAGTTACAAAGTCTTTGGTAATACCAAACATCACAAACTGTGGAGAAAAGCCCTGACAGCAGCAGTGTAAGAGTGCTCAGCTGGTGTCGTCAAAAAACAGTGCAGACACGTTTTGCAGCCAGAAAGCCTTTAGGCAGCAGCTTCTCACTTAGGGGCACAGAGAACTGTGCTGACAGACATGTTTCATTGACCAAGGAAATTTTTAAGCAACCCCTAAATTCCTCTACAATTCCAGGAGTGAGGAAAGCTGAAATACAAATTCATGATGATGGCAACGATTAAGCACCTGATCCCTTTGGAAATTATTTGCAGCAGTTAGATATACTGTCCTTTTCCCTTGCCAGGGATTAGAGCCCTGATAGCAAAAACTATCATGGGAGCCCCTCCATAATCCCTCCCACTGCACAGACACTGGGTTTGGTCCAGTTCTCCTTACTGGCTGACTTTTCACAGCAGGGAACACAACACACACGACGTCCTGCCTCTGCCCAGCCTGGCATGGAGAACAGAAATTAAAACACCTTAATTATGACAGCTGCATTTTGAGGGGAAAAGATTTCTTAATATACTGCATTAAAAGGGCAGTAGCACCTGTTGGCATGCAGACTTTTCCCTTTCATTGCAAGATTCATTATCAGCCACCTCCCGGCGAAAGCAATTGGGTGCACACTGCACTGCATTTGGGAACACCAAGATACCACAGAGTACTAGACTGTGATTATTTCATTCATCTCTTGGCAGACAATTTCCTACCTAACATTCCACATTCAGGATTTTTGAGGCTTTGGTTTGGTGCTTTTTGTTGGGTTTTGTTAAAGAATGTTCATAGATCTCTAACCGAAAGTTAAACTAACCGAATTCATGCACTTGTCAAGCAAACAGTGAGTGCAAACGATGAACAATATTCTTTAGTAACTTTGAAACCCGGGAAATATGTGAAAGGCAGTTTATACAAACAACAGCTTCTGTAGCTGCGTAAAGGGAGGAAAACAGCTGACAAAAACACATCACTTCTCTGCTTTCAAATAATCTGTTTTGACAGTGTCACAGCAGAGCACATACATTAGCGATTTCTCATTTGTATCAGCCTCACTGGTGGAGAATCCGAGTTAATTTCCCAACTAAAGCAAACCACATGCATGTTTTACCACTTCCTGGCTTTTGGAAAAGCCCAAGTCTACCCACGATTCCCAGCTTATGAACCAGCTTCACTGTTTCCTTTGGAAGATGACAGGAATCCACTAATGATGTTAATGACTACAAAGTTTTAAGAATTGAGACAATTACCTCTTTCAGTCTCTAAACAGGTAATCAGTTGTGACCAACTTTTCTCAATTTGCTAACAATCAGTAAGTCTTAACTAAACATTTAAAAGCATAAGGACTTCATTTAAAAGTTTAAGTAGAATCAGTAAAAAACTTAAATGACACCATCTGTTGTTAGCAGACCACATTCTTTACGTGTTGGAAGTAGAACAGAGCCATATAGCTCATCAAAAATAGAAAACTGCATGCTAAAATTAAGACATTTTCTTGAAATTCAACTCCAGAAATATTCTTAATTATTATCTACTACCAAAGGACAAGGCATTCATACATTTAGTGCTTATTACATAAGCCAGTGAAGTGCATAGACAAAAAGTCCCACTGGGATTATACAGTGAGAAAAAGAACTATAAAGAATGATGTACAGTAATAAGAAAACATGTTTTAATTTGTTCTGTAAAATCAGAAAATGTGTACAAGGATTTAAGTGCATGAAAATATAGACATTGTTTCAATAAGCTACAGTGAAAAGAAACAGTAAAACTAAGTTTTACTCTAAAAGTAAACACTATTAAACCAGTAAGTTGAACATAGCGTATTCAAATTTCAGAAAAGAATAATTATTTATTTTTTAAAAAAACATATTGAAGGGCTGACATTATCCTTCATGTTGCTGTGACAAGGGGCAGAGGAGTTGTTCACAAAATGGAGGCACATTGCAGCACTCACCATGGGAAGACAGATACACTAAAACTGAAAGTTGGGCACGTTTGTACGACAATTGCAATACGAAAACATGTGGTGTGTTCTATAACATTACAATTTGGTGTTTTGAAAAATAGTCCGGTATAAACCACAGTGCAAATAAACTGCAGCATATGTCCCACATAAAGCAGTCAGGAACTTGTGTCCCTCCTCCATTTGGGTGAAAACTCACAGGCACACACCACAAACCATTCTGCATCTACTCATTAAGATTTTGCTTAAACTAATATGGAAGTTTAAGCTCTAACACCAGCTATAGCCTTGTTGCTTGTCACGCTAGTCAGACCAACTCTTCCATTATCCAGAGCACTTGTAGTGGAATACTTGAATTCCTTCTCCCTGTACTATTTATTTTGTTATTTACCAGCTCTGCTGGAGCACGGGTTTGGGGGGAAAAGGCCATTCTTGACTGAAAGTTTGTTAGAAAGACTGCCAAGCAGAGAAGCTAAACCACTCACCCCTTACCAGAACTCATCCTGGTAAATACCTGAACTCAGGGGGAACATGCAGTCAGTGATAGCAAGCAATGTCTTCTCAAAAAGAAAAACCCCTGTGCTGTTCTTCTGCTGTTTTAGTGAACAGTTCTGAACAGAGTAAACCCTGTAAATCATGATTTCGAAGGCTGAGGTGAGCGGGGTGAAGATCCAACACTCCCACTGGAGCACCAAAGCATTCCAGGGTAGTCTGGGGTGATGGCAGGGGCAAGGGGCTGCAGGTGCAGTCCAATTCTAGCAGCTCAGGAGACAAGTCACTTTATAAACCTTTGCTCCCACTCTGTCATCTGTACAATTTGTACAAAAGCCTAAGTGATTTCCAGTACAGTGTAAGGATACACAATACATCCCAGTTACAGCCACTGTTATTGCTGCATACATGGAAAATGATCTGCAGATACATTTGCAACCTAGAGGTGACAGGGTTTAGATTTATGAACCTACCTCACCCCACTCCAAAGCATTATTGCATTCACATGTATAAAGCTTTCCAGGAGCACAGGGTCTCAAAGTAAATTAATAGTGCAAACGTTTGTGCTATAACTGTCTATTTAATATTACAGTTTTGATAGAAACTCAGCCAAATCACAGTTTGCAAAGGTTTGGGTTTTTCCAAGTTCAGCCTTCTGAGTTTTTTACCATATATTCATGCTGGAAAATCTCCCATACCAAAATTATGGAGAACACAAAATAGACTTGAGTCTATTCTATTCTATGTGACAGTCTATTCACTGTCACATCTACCATCATAAAGAACTACACAGTTCAAATATGTCAAGTCCAGCATTCAGTACCCTAATATCCTCCATATCCTAATGACCAGCAATCTAAATCCACCTAATAACACTATTTTTAGGCACATCGGGGAAGCTGGAACAGGGAGAGGTTTATTAACCTCAAACAACAAACACCAAGACCCCATCCAACCAGATCTTGAAACTACAAAATCTCACAAGGAAATCATCCTCAAAAAATCTGCAGACTCCACAAACTTAGTATCGATGTGTTGTAGAGGCCCAAACTGAACCCTCAGGCAGCAAGTCTGTGCTTGTGCACACAGAGAAAAAGAACAGTAACAGATGGGCAGGGAAGCTCCGGGAATGGCTCTTCCCTGGCTAAGATTGCACCCTTTTTTCTGCTCTCACAACTCATCTATGAAGCATCAGTTTCTTTCCCACACCAACAAAAACCTTCCTTGCAACTTCAAACTCTTCCACAGTGCAAGTCTCTGCTCAGTTACCATGTTTCTGTTACAGATAGGATAATCTATTATTAAGTCTTAGTAACCATCACACCAAGGAAAAACATTATCAGCTCCACTTTGGAAATACTTCGATTTTAATATGGTTCATTACGTGAAAATACAGTCATTTACCCTCTGCCTTGGTTTGCCATTCTGTACCCTACAGACTTTGGGAGCTGAATGTCTACTAAGTATTTTTGTTTGTTGTTTTCCATTTCAGTAAATCTGAAGATACCAACTCCTACCAAAGAGTATTATATTTTCATTCAGAAATGGACAAAAAGAAATTTCATATTCATTACATCATTCTCAATGCTGATACACTTACATTCTTTATAGATGACATTATTGATTTTCCCTTTTGTTTTATAGAGAGGAAGACATTTAAGTTACCATCACTTCATTTGTAAAACGGCTGTAAACGAGACGCAAGTGAGATGCGTTGCCTGGAAATTGCTAATATGAAAATCAAAACATGCTGAAATACCTGAATACAATTATTTAGCAATGATGGTAATTAGCTGCTTTTAAATCACAGTAATGAACTAATGGAGTAGTTCTCATGCAGAGGACGTCAATGGAAATCCATTACAGAGCTAATTAAAAGACAGTCTTTAAGAGGAGTCGTGTTTTTTTCTCCCTATTAGGTCACACAAACTAGACAGCTGTGTGCTTGGATAATTTCTGCCAGCAAGGCCGGGAAGCACCGCTCCCCGGTGCCTGTAAACCCACAATAAATTTTGCTTTAAGGGACCTTCTACTTCAACAAGTGACCGGAAAAGATTTTGTTCTATTTTATGTGTGAATAGAATAAAAATAGAGAGATGTAATTATTATAAAGACACACACTGCACTCATGAGTACTTGCTGAACATCTGTGCTGCACCAGCCATCAAGGCAAATCCCAAACTGGGTCAGTCACACGTCAGCCTGCCCTGTCACCATTCCTCTGGTGCTGCTCTTCCCCCAGCCCCAGTGGCCCAGTCACTGGTTTTCCAAGCCCAAGGAAAACTTTCAGGAAAGAAAACAACATATGGTTGTTCATAATTTATCAATATTAACTTTACTGAAGCCTGTAATTAATTGTTTTAGCAAGGGCTTGTAATTGACCCAACAGATAAAGATTTACGCAAGATTCAACAAGAGAGGTAGAAGTCAAGATCTGAGCAAAATTCCACTGCCATTTTTGGGGGGAATTGGAGGGGAGGAATGAAGAAAAAAAAAAAAAAAAGATGCCCAGAAGGAAAACACAGCTCCTAACACATTGGTTACAGCAAGGAGCAGAATGATGAATGACTGTGCTGTGCTGAAAGGGCACATGACAAGAATATATTGTTCTCACCTGTGGACCTCTACTTCTCTCAGATTTTAATGAATCATAGTCCTTTCAGTTCACTTACAAGTCTCAGCTCTTTACTCTCTGTACAAGACTTTAACATTTCTGTTCCCAGCATTCATAGAACTGCTGTTGACTGAAGAATTTATGACTCAGTCCAGCTGACAGTATGCTGGATACAGAAGAGATTTAGTCTGTCTTTCTATACATTCCCAACAACATCTCATTCTTTTCTCAGGAAATATTCATCATTATGTAAAATGTTCCCCCTGCTCCTTTAGCTGCAACATGGCCAAGGAGTCAAAGAATAAAACTGCTATACATATAAAAACACACACTTACTGAAAGGTTTTATTTAAAACTTTTATTATAAACCTAGTCGCAGCATGAAAACTAAGTTCAGTACCCCATCACTAATGCAAAAATTCAACTTCAGGGTGCAATAAACACTTTACATGCTTCTCATTTAAATTGAATTTAGCAGACACATCTTCCTACCCAAGTCTTGACATCTAATGGGGATTGTTAATGTTCTACCATCCTATTGCACTTGACAAATAAGCAACTGTCAAGTAACCCAAAAAACTACACGAAGGTGTTTAACCACTCTCCAGGGTTAATTAAAGACAAAGATTAAAGGCTGTAAAGTAAAAGTTTATTTAAACTTTTCCTTAGTTTCTAATAAAAGAAGAATTGAGCAACTACTGCATCTTGATGCAACAAAAAAACCTCTGTGCAGCACTGTACAGTCAATGCTGTGCTTTTCCCAGAAGCCAATCCTTGCTTCCAGGTATTTCCCTGTATGCCAGTAGAAAAACTGCAGCTTTGCAGCAACTTCGAGTGTTTCAGGTTTACTATTTGCTGCCAGTGGTCACTGTTATCATTATATGAACAGCAGAAATTCCAACTAAAATTGGTGCAAGCCAAAGGGATTGATGGAAGAATAGTAAATAAGGATGCAGCAACAATTATTAGTAAGAGACTTCTGTTGTGACCAACATAGTTAAACCAGCAAATCTAGAAACAAACCAAGTTCTGAATCCCAGTGTAGTGCCTTGTATTGATTAAAGTTGCCTCCTTCTTTCTCTTTCAAGACTCGTGACTGCTAATACCTCTTACATTGGTACTGGAAGGTGTAAGTACACTTTCATGGTGGAGGCCAGGTGTTTTCCATGATAAAACCCTGCTTTTATAAGGTTAGAACTTCATTAAACATAAAAGTTTAGGTTCAGACTCCCGAAATTAAGCTTTACAAAAATAAAAAATCTGACTGAAACATTTTGGTTTGAGAACAGACACAGTACAGCCAATTATGACGCAGCTGGTAAAGTGCAACTTCAAGAAATTCTTGTGAATTTAGTTTTTACTTTTTGAATACACAATAGAGATCATTCTAAGTCATCAAACAAGTCATCTTTCCTCTCATCTGGAAACAACAGAGTCACTTAATTAAAAGTGTGTGTGGTGGTGTGGGGCCTCCAGCCATTATACTTGCAGTTTTATAGGTTTGTATTTTAAAGCTAAAGCCATTTGGTTAATTTGAACGGAAGCTTTGGGGGGAGGGAGTTGGGGGATGCAATCAAAAGACCAAGCTCCCAGTAGTGGTCATGTTAAAATACTTCCACCACTTAGGCTAAAGCAGATTTCAAAAAACTTTTTACAGACAACTAGAGATACTTACAGTCTAGGCTGCACTTCACAGTGGCTGTCCTAGTTGATTCCTTACACAAAGGCCTTGACTTCAATGCTTCCTAATCATCTAATATCAATATATCCTCAGGTGACCAATCTATATATAGTAGCTTCCAATTCACAGGAAGTTCATACAAAATATATTCACATGCCATAGATTCTTAGGAGATAATGATTAATATTAAATAATGTTTCTAAATAAATAGTGTTGTCATTTGCTATTCTAGCCCAAAGGTTAGAATAACTCAGTATTACAGAGGGTAGCAATGCTAACAGCCTTACATCTGACAGCATACAAACTGCACAAAAAATCCTACAGCAAAGGCAAGTGAAACAGTATCTTCAGCTGAACATGCCTAGCAAGAAAAGGAATACGTGTGATGGTGAAAAACCTTTCCCACAAACGACTCAGCTGCCAGTGATGCTCCTCCTACAGTCACGGCCTACTTTCCTATCAATCATCCTATAACTCATGTTTTACTTTCTCTTGAACCATATAAATCCAGAAACCTGAATTGAAAAGATGAGTTTCTCAGAAACAAAATGGTTCACCTGTTCCAAATCCCTGTAAGAAAATCTGACAATCCATGCTCCTTTCTGATTTATAATTTTTAACTAATATGTACAAACACTTCAACCTAACACAGCATAAAAATGGATGGATTTTTAATTCCAACCATACTAAATATTTTCCCATCACCCAAATAATGTCACTCGAATACTTTATATGCCAGTTCACACATTAAATATGTAATGTATTTTTATGCTGCTACTGACCCCTTAAATCAATAACCTGAATTAAAGTCAACTGGAATAGCTGCTTTCTCTGTCTGACACTTCTAGCATCTGGAATAGCTTTAGCAATTGAAAAATAAACCACAGGACAAAACACTATCAGAACCAAGGCCATACTCAAGATGAATATATCACTTAAGCACATTTAAAGGCAATTTAGCAATTGAAAAATAAACCACAGGAGAAAACACTATCAGAAGCAAGGCCATACTCAAGATGAATAGATCACTTAAGCACATTTAAAGGCAGGATCAGGTATCAGATATTTTCTTAACTGAGATTTATCTCCTTTTTTCTTTCCATCATACTTGTATCAACATATAGGACTACTTTGATTCAAATCAGTCTGATAATTCCAAGGCAATGTTTTTAACTCCTCTTACATAATTAAATTTCAAAAACTGAAAGGGAATTATACACTCCATTTTATGTGTCCTAGAATTGCTTAGCACTCCTACACGCCAAAAGGAAACGTGACAGGACAACACTCACTACTTCCATTGAAGTATGTATTAGAGGATGAGGAAACTTAAAAATTACTGTGTTCTTAATTAACCTTACTATGGGATAAGACTGTAGAATTAGGTCAAAAACTCACCCCAGCTAGCAACCAAGAACCACCCAGCCACTCTCACACTCCCCCACCAACGGGATGGGGGAGAGAATCGGAAGGGTAAAAGCTACAAAAACTCATGGGTTGAAATAAAGACAGTTTAATAAAGAAAGCAAAAGCTGCACACACAAGCAAACCAAGAGAAGGAATTAACTCACTGTTTCCCATAGCCAGGATGTGTTCAGCACATCCAGGAGAGCAGGGCCCATCACGAGTAATGGTTTTTTGGGAAGAAAAATGCATCACTCCAAACGTTAATTAAAATTAAAATTAAAAGCTACACTTTTTAAAAACTGGTATCTCTAAAATAAAGCTCATGTGATCATATATTCACCTACAACAGCTGTCATACAGCTATCTTCCAATTTACAAAATGCTTTTAAATGTAGCAAAGCTTTTTACATTCTGACCAACCAGCAGCTCAATCCTGTACACCAGCTCAGTGCTTTCAGCAACCTAAATCCTCTACAGTCTTGACTTTCAGCATCATTCAAATTGGCATGTGCTGCAGTCAAATTACTACCACCAGTAAAGCTAATGAAGCTATCGATATGAGCAATCTCAAACAAGCCTTGTGCACAGGCAGGAACTTACCCATGCATGACTGTTATTTTTCCTAATACAAAGCCATTGCAGAGCCTTTAAACAGTTTCAGAGATTTAATCACTGAAGCACCTGACTACACTTTTATTGCAGAAGGGTGCTAGTCAGGAAAAAAATAAAAAAAAAAAAAAAAAAAAAAAGAGAAAAGAAAAAAAGAAAGAATTTATATCTATCAATCTGGTATTTCAAATGAATTTTTGAGAACAGTCTCAAAAATCATTATATATGCCTTCCTAGCATAACTTGGAAACACTTCTTTATACCCAACCTCATAAAACTCTTTTCATGTTACTAAACCTGAATAACTGCTCTGTTCTGAAACCACCACATTACAGCTCACTACAAAGCATTTCAGAAACTGAACGGTAAGAACTGAAAAATATTCTGACCCTTGTATTCTGTGGAGTTGAAAAATTAGTGCTTTTCTTTTGAACCTCTCCATGTTATACAGTGTGTTGAAAAGGCCAATGCTTTGGTCTGTTTAGTCAAAAGGTGAGCAGTTCCTTATCTGTGTCTGAAATCTTTCCTAGTTCTATCAAATCAAAAAGCCATGGCTGGATAATTCTGCAGTACATTCCCACCTCCAACACATGCTAATGAAGGATCATTTCTCTGCCATCTCCACACAGCTATGCCCTTCTGTTTATTTTCTGGTTGTGTTTTTGTTGAAGTGGAGAGGGCAGAACCAGGCTCAGCCAGCAGAAACCATCATCTCTTGTGTCTCTGGGTCTTGGCTGTTACGTTCTGGTTCAGCTGGAACCTTCTGGGGAAAGAACTGATGCTTCTGTGGGCAAAGACGGCACAGCAAAAAGGAACAAATCAGGAGCACAAATACAGACTCAATCCTTCCTAACAACCCTGCCTAATGCAAACAGTAAACTGAAAATCTACTGTTAGAGCTGATAAAGATGAAGAAACATTTAAGGACAAGAACAAGCTACATGACATTTGTGGAGAGGTAGGAATTCACTGACACAACTGCTGAAGAAAAAGATCCACTCAGCCAGGAATAAGTAGTGACAGGAGGAAAATGCTTCAGTCTTAAAGTTAAATGGAGCTCTGGAAATGAGATTCCAAGGTATATTACCGGTTATGTCAGTGAATCTTAGCATGACCTTTATGACATTTCAGGCCAAATACTCAGTTCTGCTGATGGATTGCCAGAACTGGCAAGAGTAGAGGGACACACTGGAGATAGGAAATCTGGGCTGTGGTTTCTTCACTTGCATAAAATAGACACACATTCACCTTAGATATTTTCTGCCTTTCATTGTTGGAAACACCACTGCAGTAAAGGATAATTGGGCATCATGTTTACTATAATTATTTAGATGTCTATATAAAGTTTAAAAAAACCCATTTCATTCCTACTAAACACACTCCTTGATTATCAAAAGTAACCATGCATTAAAACCAAATTAAATAATCTGCACTGAACAGTGAACTTGGATAACATCACTCTGCTCAGCTTCACAGGGAGGCTTATGTTATGGTGAAGCACCATGGTGTATGCCACAGTTCCATCCTTGCTCATCTGTTACAGCTCACAAGAGAAAGTTGTCAAACCTGTGTACCAACATGGGGACTCTACCAGGGCACATCATCTCCCACAGCACTGGACAGCCAGGATTGCAGCATGGCATCACCCCAGCCCCAGTGGGAAGGCAAGCAGGGATACCTGCAGGAGCACCTACCAGCCTCACTACTGGAAAAACACGCAGAAGTTTTACAGGCTGCAAGAGCTAGTTATGTATAGGCTGCACATTGTAAATTCTTTTACCGTTATGGAAATTCCTAATGCTGTGTGGCCTAGAGAACTAATATGATCCCCTTTCAAACGCCCTTCTTCAGAGTTTCCAGCTCTGCCTTATTCCTACCATCTTTCCCAGCTTTTCTGAGTTGACCTTTGCAGAGCTGCAGGACTCAAGGATGGTGTGGAGGGTAAAGGGAAGGAGTTCTCCCAGAGCAATGCATTCCATACATTACTTGGGTAATGGCACTGTAGTTTGTGTTTGGGTTTAATTCCCTTCCACCTCATTTAAAATATCAATTCTTAACTATATTGCTGCCGAAAACTTGCAATGTTTCATTGTCAATTCCCTCAACTCCCATTTCTCTGAGCACCAAAGGAAAAAAACCCTAACAGGCTGGGTTTAGTCACAGTTTAAGGTTTTGTGAATTCCTTCAGCTGTGTAATTCAAACCTAGTATTTTATAAATAGCTTGGGAGAGGGTTCTCAGGTAGTAAAAACCACAGAGTGAATTTAGATTTCTTTCTGCTCTCCCACCACCATTTTCTTCTCGTTCTTGCTGGTGAGGAAGGTGATCAGTCATTTTAAAAGACCTGTTGGCTCATTATTACCTGCAGACCCTCAAGTTGTGCCAAAGTGCTTGAAAGAACAAACCCCAAGAACAGATGAGGTACATTGGGCACACCCTCAGAAGGAGGCCCCAGTTCCATGTCCTACAAACCCTGTGCCTGCTTTCAACTTGTTAAACAGCTGATATTTTAAAAACTAAGTTGTCGCTTCACTTAATCTTTATATCCCGATTCACAATGTTATTTTCCTTCTAAGATGATCTTCTTATGCCCAAAGCCAGATAGAAGACAATAAGTTAGTTCCTCTGAAGACTTGGCAGTAGGCTTTAAAATCTTAGGTTTTAGATCTCCAGTGATTCACTTTTTTGGGGGGTTCTGATCCTTTGTAAGTAACAGCATCTTTGTCCTCTGTTCAGCTATACAAAGGATGAAAGTCTGATTACACTAACAAGCTGTCTCTGGAAAATTAAAAAGGAATTGTAGCAGAAATGAACTACTGGGCAAACCAAAAACCTAAGTAACTCCAAACCTTCATCACTGTCCATCACCATCTCGAAAGAATAAAATTGTATTAAAAACCTTCAAAAAGTTTAAGCATTCAAAACACCTTTGGCTCTATTAAATGGGTTTTCTTACTTACATCTTTGAACATATTAATTTTAATCTAAGTCTGCTGATATTTTCAAATGCCACAAGTGATACCTGTGCAGTGTTATTAATTTGACCCATATACAGTGATACAATAAAACCCAAGGATGTGTTTCCCTTCAGGTTAATTACTGTTTGCCAGTAAATTGCTTTTGAGCTGAAAAAGTGTTCAGAGGTTAAAAAGGCATTAGAAGGTCACATTTTGCCTTGAAGTTAAAAAGAACAAAAAAAAAAAGAAAAAGCCACTCAGTTGGGCTATGGAATTCTCTCATTCCACCCCAGATAGTCGACAGTTATCTCCACCACACAGTAACAAAGTAGAGATTTTCGGCTGGATCAAGGTGCAGCATAGCACAAGACATTTCACGTGGTACAATCAGTCTGTTCACACCGTCTCTGCTGGATGCTGCCTGTCTGCTCACCTCTCAGAGGGATAATACTGAGGACATTTGTAGCCACCATCACCCAACTTGTTCGTTTTCTGAAAGAAAAAATCTCCAGCCCCGTGCTGACTTGCTAATTGCCAAAGGGCAATGGCAGGCAAAGGTTTTACACTCAAACCACAAAGAATTTCAGGCCACATTCAAACAACAAAGGGTCAGCCAGGTGCTGTCCCATACAAGAAAACAATTTTCTGGTTCTGAACTTTACCTTCTGCTCTCAAGTCCTCCCCAGGAACACTGTTTCTTTTTGACTCATTAAAAAAAAACAAACCACCAATGGAAGGTAGAAAAAAGAATACAAGCCAATAGAGCCATGTTAAAACAATGAGATTATTCTTATCAATATGCAATAAATGTGAGCCAGGAAACTATAAATTCTTAATAGAAGTTTACTGTGTACCCTCAAATTCCTTTACAAAGTCAACAAAATTAATCTATAAAGACTTTTTTTTTTCCTAAGGTAGCTAAAATGTTTTCTGACAGATCTATTTATTATTTGGAGAATGAGCTTCCTGACAGTAAATTATATATACAACCTCAAAGCTGACAGTAGTAAACAAATGCTTTCCACTTGGATCCAAAAAGAGCTTCTAGTGCATTTGCACTGAGCAGACTGACCTTCAGTACTGGTATTTTCACTCCAGTGTTGTTAGCAAGCCTGTGCATACACGTGCACACATGTGTGTGTGTATATATAACTATACACACAGTATATTTATATGTTTGAGAGTGTACTGCACTGTCTCCACAATCACCCCAGGCTATTAATCCAATAGCAGGACACTGTTAGAGAAACACTAGAGGTGATGAGTTTTGAACAGTAGACAGTCTCCTTTGGCAGAGATCATAATTCTACCTGCTAAGTGACTGTCAGGCAACACTTTTATATATAAAGCCTCATTTGTAGGATTAAAGCAATTACATTAGGATCAAAAAGTAAGATTGAACCCTAATATTTTTAGGCTGATTTGCTCCCAATTTTGCCTGAAGATAAAATAGTCAAAGGGTGTGGGTTCTTCTAACTATGAATTCAGAGGTGTCAATCCTAATGATATAATATGAACAAATTTCATTTTCCAATTGTCGTTAAGAGGAAATCAAAGGTCTTCAGAAGAGGAAATAAATGACACTGCAGTGCAAATCACCCCATTCAGTTCAGCAAAAAGCCTTAATGAATTTGACCCTAGCTACAAAGGGATGAAACCCTGTGCCTACATGCCATATTTGCTCAGCACACAGCAGTGAGACTGCTGCTGGGTGCCAGGAGGGGCTCAGCCCCAGCTCACCCACTCCAGCTCCACATGAAGCTGCATCTGAAGCAAAGCAACTAACAGGAAATTGTTCTTGTGATCTCCTGCTCTTCAAAGCCCCAACGCCTCAAATCTGTTTATTGTTCAAAGTTTAATTACCCATCTCCATGCCCTCCATCCGTGCACAGCAGGGAAGACAAGACACTGTCAGGATGGCACAGAAATGTCACAGGCTACTGCAGAACACAGTGCCTGTCTGATGGAGCCTCCTCAGACCCAGCAGGATCACATTCCTCAGCTACTCCAGGGTTACCTATAGACTCCTCCAATCCAGATACCATCTTAAGTCCATAAGAGTTCCATTAAAATTAAAATGCCAACTGATTATGTAACAAATTTACGCATGTAACCACGTCGTGTCAGTAAGAGAAATCATGAGCTTAAAATAGTTTTACTGGACTAGCAAAAAATTATACAGATTAATTTGGTGACAGACAACAATACTCCAATAGCACAATTGCATTTTAGTAGATAAAAATATATAAAACTTTTGGGAAAAAAAACCCCAAGCACAGTCCTAAAAGTTTTTTCAAGGTCTGTGAAAGTCATGTAATTGAACTGCATGCCACAGATGAGGAATGTTTCCAAATCTACAGAGAAATTAAAAAGTAGCTGCAAAGGAATTAAATTTACGGAAAGTTTAAAAACATATTTCTTGTATGAACGTGGTGAAGGTGAAAGAAGAAAAAAATCTCCAGATTCAAGCTCCATAAAATTAGTCCAGGGGAAAGTAATTACTACTTTGATGGCATCACCTCAGATGAATAAAAAATGAAGAGCATGTACCATAACTTATCAGCTGCTATTTTTAGGACTTTGATCGATCTGTAGACAATTACCCAGAACAAAGATAATGACAATTCCAAATCAAGCCCATACTTATGCAGCAATAAAACCAAATTTCCAGGTCAAGACTGACAAAATTATTGCTGTGAGTTTACTCATTGTAGAACTGCATAAGGGACAACAAGGCTATTAGAGCAGCTTCTCTGCAGAGATGTTTCCCTCTCCTATACTCATCATCTGCCTTCTGCAAAGAGCAAACACTACTAGAGGATTGCAGAAATAATTTGCTGACCTAGGTGTGTAAGAGAAGAGTTTCATTTAGTACTGAATCTCACTACTGAGAGGGAAGCAATTGCTGTCTAGCTGCCCTAGTCAAGAGAGATGAAGGAAACAAAACAAATTAATTGCACAGCTCTCAGAGGCATTGATACACCATCTGGCATAACCAAATCCCATATATAGAGCACTTATGCACATCATCATGCATGACAAAAAATTTTTTTCAAAGACCTACTTGGAGTCTAACACCCAAGTCACCTATTTTGGGAGCAAACTCAATTCCTTGCACAAGAAAAAACCACCCCCAAAATAAAACTTTGGAGTAGGGAAGAAAGATTCCTTTCTGGACTGCCTGTGTACCTATCAAGTGACAGATCCAGAAAACCTCTTCTCCCCAGAAACTGGTAACAGATTTTGGGATGCCCTAGATGAGGACAGGACGCTGTCAGAATGCTCAGGGTCAGCATTGTGTCCATTCCCTCGCTAGCAGAAAGAAACACAGAAGCAACTGAAGGCAAAGTAGTTGGCGATATCCATAACACAATAAAAGGTAACGGAATAACCAAAAATGTTCCAATAGTAACTCCCACTGGCCAAAGCCTTAAACAAGGGCCACAACACAGCACCACTGCAGCAATGCACAGCCCAGTCACATGCAGCCTCAGCTGCACCATGGTGCTAAGGGTAACACAGCTTCACTCACCCGTTTGCTAAAGACCAAAAATCACCACAGAAAAGAAAAACGCGGTTTAAAAACATACATGCCATCAAAGTTTAGCATTCCCTGCTCCTCCCTCCATCCTCAGCTGTTACTGTCCTTGACACACACACCAAAGAGCCATACAAAACAACCCCAAGGTGTGAGGGAAGCTCCTCAGCCTGTTGCTCCAAGGGGGAATGCATTTATTCAGCACCTCCTGCAGAAGTGAATAGATTGGTTCCCAAAGATGAATAGGGAACAAAGCATTAGGTCAGATTCACCAGCACTCTCATGTCTTTTCTTCCCATTTATCTTTCTGGTGGCTTCCCACTTTAAGAGTAAAGGCTGTTCAAATACTTTGTTTCATGTTTTAATTTTAACAGAAGTGATTAGCCAGCACAGTTAGCATTAAACAGAAACGTCTAAAAAAATCACTAAACTTTCTTACATTTTTTTAATCTGTAGATGATATTTTAAAGGTTTATCAACTACATAAGCTCTCAGGGATAATAGAAAAATATCAAAATAGAGAAAAATCAAACTCATGCAAAGGGAGGAAAGCAGGAGA
>NW_008677618.1:41967-97005 GCF_000695815.1 Acanthisitta chloris | reverse complement strand
CCTGAAAGAGCACACCTGTGCTACTGCTCTGCTGTGCAAGAGCAGCTTGGTGTAGAAAAGGTCAAGAGGCAAGCCTGATGCTCATGCAAACACTGGAGGTAAAGCAGAAAGCAATTTGCCACCTCTCCAGGGCTGTAGATATTCTAAATTCATAGCATACTTTGTCATCAATACAGCCTGGAATAAAGACCAGACACCAGAGTGAGTCAGTGCAGAGAACATTCTTTCCTTACACACTTCCAATTTATAAACTAAACTTGGCACCCTTGAAAAAACTTCTGCTACTGCCCAGGGAAAGCAAAAAAAAGAGATTGAAAGATATTATGAAGTATAACTTATGATTCCACTTAATCACCACTAAATTTACACTTGCCAATTTGCAACTACATTTATATATTTTAAAGTAACATGCTATAAAGATTAACTGCTTTGCAAAAGAACTGCCACTCAGCATCTGGCTAACTTCTCGTTGCTGTTTTGGAAGGAGAGAAGTATTTTACAGTACCACTTTATTTAATCCAGCTATCAAAAACTGCTGTGGCAGTCCTACAATTTAAATCTCTCCAAGCTGAAACACAACCTTGGTATGATTTCAAGCAGCTTAAGAAATTGTGAAAATGCAAAAGGAATATCTGCATCACAGAGCAGTTTTTACAAAGAAAGAAATTTTAAGCAGAAAAAACCTCTAGAACCATCTGTAATTCTGAATAATGATCAAATAAATGCATCAGCATATTGATACAACAGGACCAACAGGAGTAACACTTGGGCACAGAACCAGCTACCTGCAGTATACCCACCACATCAGCAGCTTTAAAAGATATACCAGACTCCACTTCCTACCAGTATCTTGCTATGCTGTTCTAAGATAAAACTACAAGCTTCTAACAGCAGAAAGTTCAGAATCCTTCTGTAGGAATCTCATAGAAACCAGTGAGCCTCACAACCCACATGTGCCCACTCCCTCATGCTCCTGGATCATTAAAAAGAGCACATTGTCAAAGAACTGTTCATTTTTAAGATTACTATTCCCCAATTTTGTAGCAAATAAATCTTCCTAGAGTCCACAGCTGTGAAAATAAAAATACATAAATACACCTGAAATATGAATGAAATTTCTAGAAATGTCATCCCTCTCCCACTATCTCACCTACCCAAAAAATGAGAGGAAGATTTCTGTGATGCACTCAGTGGTTTGGCACCTTTTAAAAGTCTCTTTTCCCAGGGAAAAAATCCATACTCTTACCCACCTCACTTCTAACAATATTTCTTCCCGACTCTAGGAAGCAGTTTGGACTGGGTAGAGTGGTTGTTGGATTTCATTTTCTTCTTCAGCTGTAACACTCAGTGCACTCTGAGGATGCTGTGGCCATCCGACCTCCCCTTCTGCAGGAGACATGACTTCAGCTTTATTTCGGGAGTGCTCAGTTACACCAATGAAAAACATTCCATATATTTTTTTGTTGAACCAGTTTAGATCTGACAGGTGTAAACAGTAGAAGAAAGATGAGGGAGAAGGCAAAGTTCTCCTCTATGAGCCCCAGTGCACAGCCTCCAGTGCAGGACACAGCCAGCACCGCAGTGTTTTTATGACATTCTAGAGTCTAGTCTGAATTACGAAATGACAGACTTTCATAGCTTATCACATATCCTGTTTCTCCGAGATCCTTTTCCAAAAATAACACTACTCTTACTATATACCCCTGCATTGTGCTTAATTCAGTTATTATACGTGATGCCTTGAATTCTCACCCTTCATCCAATTTCTCAGCCTTTACATCCAATTTCTTCAATCGCTGTTCTGTACAGAAGAGTACAGACATACGATGAGGGAAGAATTACCTAATAGATAAGAGCAGTTCATAATTACTTTCATTTCCAAGAAAGCTCACAGATTAAAAAATCAGTATATTAATATCCTTATTAACTTTCAAAATAAATACTGCTAATTATTTTTTATTCATCCTTCACATCAAGACCAAGGTTGGATGGGGCCCTCAGCAACCTGGTCTAGTGAATGGCCCATAGCATGGGGGTTGGAACTAGATGACCTTTAACTTTCCAACCCAAACTATTCTATTATTCATATAATTTTTAAATTTTTAATCTTTTTTTAAAGCTGTAAGCAACTATGCTCTCATTCAGCTTCAAGCATTTATTAAGTCAATTAATGGTGGACTAAAAATGTCTAGCATCAAGATTTCATCTCCATGGATAAATACAAACATCTGTTTATGTTTCCATTGTAAGTAGTTCACTTAAAAGGGGCAGAATTTGTACAATACTGTATTTCATAATAAAGTTGCCAAAAAGTCTACAAACAAACTTTGTGCTTTGCTAAACAGACCAGTAATTAAGCAAGTGAGCTGCTGTCTGCAATGGCAAACAGCTGCAGTAGGTGTTTTATAAATGAAGTTGCCCTTAGGACATTTTTCCTCCCTTTTTTTCATGATTATGCCATTTCTGGGTCTAGAAGAGGCATTGTATCACCTAATGCACAGAAGGAGCCACCCTGAAGTCCTCCACACACCTCCCAGCCATCCACGTGAGAGTGATTAAACAGTGACCAGATTGTGCAGGGAGCTGATGGAGCTTCCATCCATTGGAGCATGTGCTCAAAACCAAACCAGACACAACCACAGGCAGGCTGGATTAGATCTGCAGGGTCCCTAAATCACCTCAGCTAGTCTGTGATTTTCAACTGCTGGATTTCTTCAGATTCTAAACATCTTCCCATTCTTCTCCACATATTAAGGCAATCTAAGGCTAGAACAAAGCAATATTCAATCCTCACTAATCCTACCACTGCTTTGTTTAAAAAGAAAGAAAAAAAACCAACAGAAAACCGACTTAGAACATCCTACAGTTGATAATTCTCTCCAGAGAGAATTGGGAATGAAGCTCAGAATCTTGGTCCTGACTAAGCCTGTGTTTCTCAAAAGTCTCCATGTAATCCAAAACGAAGACCGTAGTCAAAACCTTCACCACTGCAGCACACTGGAGCCCTCTGACTCATTCAGAAAGGGAACAGGATCCCTGGTCACAGAACTGTCTCGGGATGAATGCTGCACCGAGTCGCTGGTGAATACAATGCACTCTCCAGCTAACATATATGATTCTGTTGTTGAAATCATTCCTCACAGACACCTGTGCTACACTGCTTGAAGACAGATGTTGGCAAATAAACAATTCAACGTCTGATCTCTGTTTTCTCCATAGAAATGTGAAGATAAGCACTGGGAGAGATCTTAAAGCCTGGCAGTTCAGATAAGATTTGCCCTTTAATTTATTCCAGTAAAGATCTTGACATGTCAATAAATTAGACAAAAACTCAGTGATTTAATTTATTTCAGAACTTTGGCCCTTCAACTTGATTTCACGGCCTAAGAGCCAAGAAACTGTTCATTCATTCCAAGAGGATTTAGGTTCAAACTGATCTTACAATTCCTATGAAAAGTGAGTACCTCAGCATAGGAAATCCCATAACTGAATACTCAGCCAAGTGATACACTTCAGAAGGCAAAAAAGAAGTGCTGAATGCTGGGCTGGACAACTTGGGCTCTAGAGTCATGGGAAGCAAAATACATGGAAAATACATGGAAATGTCACACAGCCCAGGCACACGGCAAGAAGAATTTAAGTAGCCTGACACAGGCAGGCTGAAGAGAGGTGGCAGGGAAGCACACAGACCATACAGACTTGGTCCCTTCTCAGCTCCTGGATTATTGCACACAAACTGCTGTAGAGATCCCCAGGCACTGCACTGAGACTGCTCTGTGCCACAGGCTGACAGAGCAGCCACTATTTCCTCCAGGCAACCAGTAACACCTGTTTGGAAGGCAAGTTTAAAAGTGAACAGGACACAACTTCCACCTGATAAGCAGCATCCTTTTAGTCCCCAATAACTTTCTTGGAATTCAGAATAATCATATTGTGAGCAATTAGAAAATCCAAAAATAAGATTGACAAGCTGTGCAATCATTCACATTCTCATTTTATTTCTAGGTATTCATTTCCTTTATTTTTATATTTTAAATCTATATTTACAACCCAAATACACCTCTCCATAACTTGCAATGCTATGTTCTTATGAGGAGTTTGGGTTTTTTTACAGTAACCTATGGGACCTTTTTACTTCTTTATCCCCTGCAAGTTACTTTAAGCTTCACCATCTTAAATATTTGCTCTAACGTGAGCATGAAATGCTGTCATTGAAGATCACTCCCTTTTTTGCACTAGTATCAAGAAAGATGTCAGGAATCTTTCACTGGAAGATATTTTTCACTTCCTACTCTGTGCATTTGCTTGTTAAGAAGTTTTTGGGAGGAAATCCGAGTGTTACCACATCCGGGGGTGCCTATGTGTCTGATGTTGTTTAGAAGAATATAGTATTCATCTTCTGCCAGAGCTTAAGGTTTCATGTCGTATTTAAGGGAAACATCAAATTGCATTTAAAAAATGGCTAGAACATATAGCAAGAGTTTATTCCTCCAAATTATACCCTTGTTAGGCCAGAAATAGTCATTGCCTCTAACTACCCTTCCTCGGTGACTGAGCAACCCGGGGAACAAACCATCAATGTTTGCAGCCCTTTCTGTGCGTGTGGTTTCTGATCACAGGGAGCTGGTTCCCTGCCTGACCACCTGGAACAGGGACTGAAAACAAACCAATGTCTCCCAGATGTACAGAGATGCAAAGCTCTGATTAAGCTCTGTACATGACGACAGGCAACCGCTGTTCCTGGCACTCTTGAAAAGAGCAATATGGCAATTCTACAGCCAAATTCTGCCAATTAAGCACTTAGGGGAACTTCACCCACCCCAAAATACCAGTACTGAAATAGGCAGAGAGATTATTTCACCAGATTAGGAGTCATCTTTGTCCTGTCCAAAGCAATTCTAACAGCTCCAAGTACACATTTAACAACTCACTGTGCAACAGGTATGATGATGGCAGAACAAGGCCTGTAACAGCACTTCGGGGATGCATTGCAAATACTCTCCTCATTGTCTCAGAGATATTCATACCAAATACTGAAACAATCCTTTATGAAAATCAGTAATTCTGTTCCTCAGACCAGCTGCTTAATTTAACCTCCTACATTTGTGCAACTTGAGATTCACCATTGCTACATTTTCTAGGTGAATACAACCAACAAGGGAGAAGAGTGTGCAGGGAGTAATTAATATCAAGCAGCATAGCCAAGGTGGCAGTTGAAAATCCTTCAGAGTGTTTTTCAGGATTCACTATAGATATTCTGAACAGCACCATGCTAACTCCTGAGCACTGCTCACAGCAGTGAGAGCATTGCTTTATTTTCCCTATGAAGAATCCACTCAACTGGTGAAGCAAACAGAGCACCAAGTTACAAACATCATGACTGGTCATGTATTAACTGCACCAAGTAAAAAACTTTGTGTTTTTATGTTATATAGCACTGGAAAAAAGTTCTTACAAGAAACATCTGTCTTCTTCCTCACAATAAACAAAATCCATTTACAAAAGCCTGGGTTGCACAATGATTACACAAACTGAAGAATCATTTTATCAAAAGCAGAAGAATGAAATCCTCAAAGAATCCTCTCTTGTAGGAAAACAAGCATGGAGTCAAATTTTTTTGCATACCCTGCACAAGCTATTTACTTAAGCCAACACTGACCCGAGCAGAACTCAGTACAAGTAAGCAAGACTGCACTCCTCCCTAGGATCTCTGTCCCCTCCTGTTATCCCACCAGAGCATTTCCAATGGCACACCTGACTTCACAATCACACATTGATCAACACATACTGACAACAAGCTCCATTCCATGTCAGTGCCTACATTATTGTACATCTTTGGAACGGACCTGCTAACAAGAGCAACCCAGAAGTACCCAATGATGTAGCCAACAGTCTTGCAGCTAAGTCACAGGAGGAGAAAGAATCTCCAATTCCCAGCATCAGGGGAAAGAGCAGAGGTGCATTAGGCTAGAACAAGTGGGAAAAATGCAAGAGGCTTTTGTTGAACCAGTTTCCTTCATTTCTGCAGCTGAGGAACCCCCAATTCACCTTTCTTTTAAAAAGTCATTATTTTAATGCACCACAGATTTCAGAGTGCCACGCACTTGGGTCCACCTTCTGTTGCATTCAGTCAAAAATGATTTTACGCAAGTAAATACAATATCCACATTACTTACTAAAGGATTAAGCTATTGTCTCTGCTTTTTGGATTGAAACATATGTTCACTGGGGAATGAGGAATGCCAGTTCACTAGCATGGATTTGAGGTTGGATTTGTGGGGTTTTTTGGTTGTTTGGGATTGGGTTTTTTGACTTGTTTGAGTGGATTTTTGCTTGTTTCCAGAGGATTCAATGCATTTTGAGCACTATTTCAATTTATTTCTAATGCTGGATTTCTAACAACCAAATTACTGGATTTACACGTTTCAGGCTCCAGTGAGTCTTAAGAACTGTCCTTTTTGTGGTACAGCTGAATTCTTGGAGAACTTAAGTGCCTTACACACATTCCATTGGGTTATGTCTGATATTTGGCATGAGCAAAGATAAAACTGAGGCACCAATGTGTTTCATAGATACTCTCCCCTGTATTACATGATCACCTCACAAAAACATGAGCTAACCATAGATGCAATGTCCACTCTCCCAAAGATAAAAATCCTCAGCACACAGCTAAAAGAGAAATGTGAGATATTTTTACCTGAACTTAAAAATATAAGGAAAAAAATGGGAGAATTAGAGTTTAAAGCTATATCTCACAGACCTTTCTATTCCTCCTAATGCTTGCTCTTTCCAGAAAAATCATTAATTCAACAGATTTTTTCATCATATACAGAATTTTTTTGTCTGTAGATTGCACATATTAATTCTTGTGGAGCAACCTTAAAGACTTAGGAAGCCACTCAGCAAGAATATGCATCAGAATAGTAGTTTATATGCAAATATCTAAACTGGAAAGACTTTAGTTATGTTTAGAAAGTGAAAGACTTGAAAATATTCTCTTCAGGGATCACCCCTGCAGCCATGCATGTCAAAAGTCCTAATTAACAGCTGGACGAAGACAAAGTACCACAGAAGAACATGATTTAAATTAAAGAACAGTTGTGAAATAAAAGGCATGTTTATTTTGTAGCTTCTTCAATATTAAATTCATAGTTGGCATCTACAAAGCCTACATATGCTTTCAGGCATAAAACCTGAGCAGGCATTTGCAACTCCATCCTGTGTCCTGCAGAGCTCAACTTCAGGAGACCTTCCGATTTTCATCAACTTTGGCAATCACGAACTAAAATATACTTATTTGATAAGAGGTAATATACATTAAAGAATTCACACAGATACGTGAAATACACAGACTGGAGCTGGTTTAACTACAACATGCACTGGGGCACGTTCTGCCAAATTTTATCTTCCGAGAGCACTGCTTGTTTGATTGCCTTGGCAATGACATTTGGCTAAATATGATTTTGACATTCAAGGCCAAATTTGACAGCCATTAAACTGCAAAACAAATCAGCTAATAGAAATCAGATAGGATTAGATTTATCCCAGAGACACTTTTACAAACATTTGATTTCAGTTAGAGACACACTGGTTTACTCCAGTTAAGAAACAAATCTCATACCATTTACATAAATTTTCTTCTGAAAAACAGATCTGTCTTTTACACATCGAAGTTGAAAAGGTGCCTTCAACAAGTGGGGGAAGTGGGGGATTTTCTGGCACAGGTCTCTGCTGAAAACCCATTGGTAGAATTTTCTACTGACTAATTAGTGGCATGTCCTATTTGCCTATTGATTTACAGCTTCTGATTAGGCTGGCTGGGGAATGCATTATAAAATAGCTTCCCATCTGAAGTCTGTTTTATTTTGGACTAGCCTGCTACTCATTTTCAGATAGAGGTCCTCTTAAATAGAACGTAAAATGAAGGCTGTCATAAGTATAAATTTGTGTACAATCGAGCTCTGTTACGTCCTTTGATTACAGAAACTGAGGTCTTACCCCACAATTTTCCTTGTTCAACTCAGACTGCCTATTTTATGCTCCTTACGTGGTTATTATTGCAACCACTGAAGTTAAAGCAAGACTGTCTTACATTCAGGGTAGTGTTTTTGGGACCGTCTTGTCTTTAGGCACAAATCTCACACACACAATCCCATCTTCCTTTCTTTGATAAGCAATCTCTGCAAAAGGCAATGACACAACCTGGGTAATGTTCTACTGTTCAGTTTTGTGAATAAACCAGAGTTCCAGGAGATTTCCCTTAGATTTTGGTTGTTCTAAGTCAGATTTTATCATCAAGTCTTCAGCTGAACAAGACAAATGTTAGAGAAAATCAAAGCTATGAGCATTTACACTACCATGCCATTAACACAAGAAGCCAGGAGCATCAGGCATCAACTGCCATTGTCACTGTGCCAAAGAAGAACACACTGATATATGCAAGCAAACAACTTCTCCCAGGATTAATCATAAAAGCCAAATGAGAAGTGCAGAAACACTTAAAAAAGAAAAAAGCATCCTCTGACTGTATAATCCTCATGAGGTTTCCAGGCCACAGAATGCAGGATAACTGCATTCCTCCCATACCAATCCCTAGCTTGAAGAGATCAGGCCTGGAATCGGTTTTGAAACTCATTTAACAGACCTGTTTTTCCCAAAGTCAGAAGATTAGACTAAAATTCAAAGAAATGTGCTCATGTGAAAAACAATGGATGCTCCTAATTAATCAATCACTCCCTCAAAACGTTTTAACATCTCCTATTTTAAAAGTAATTTTTAAGCTTTTGTAAATGTTAAAATATGATAATTTCACGTGCATAACACTGAAGGAACTTCTTTTTAGAAGTCATTAACTGTTAAAGGGTTCATAGTGGCTTAGCTGGAAAAGAATTAATATGCACAAATAAAATGCATCTCAATGACAGGAGTTTCAATTTCAGAACATTACATTTTGCCCAAATCCACAGGCAATATGCCACTGGCAGTCGCAGAGGAAAAACATAGTGGCTACCCATATTATACAGGCAAAGATACAGTGCAAAATTTATGTCAGAAGAAAATTTAAAATAGGACTTAAATATCTTGAAATGAATTTCTGTTTAAATGTAAACAAAACCTGGATATTTTGAGATCCTCCAAAATCCCTATAAACCAAAATTTTAAAATACTAGTACATTTAAATGAGAAAAACCTTCAAAAAGTAACACCATTTGAAAGCAAACAACCCTGCAAACAGCACAGAGCTGATAAGAATGTCAAAACATGGGCAAGTGGCGATACTGCAGTGTCTATCAACATTCCATTTGAAGCAAAAATATGTTGGTGAAATAAAGTCCATTTCACAGAGTATGTTTTGCCAAATCTGACAAAAATGGTCTCTCAATTCTTGTCCATCCATTCATAGCAGTCATTTACAAAACTATCTGTAGTGTGAGCTTGTGTTCTCCATTTGGCTAAACATTCTGTTCTCAAAAAACAATACAAAAAAAAAAAAAAAAAAAATCCAAAGCATCTCATCACATTTGGAGGTGATTCAGATGTGCATGTGCAGGTCCTGCTGCTATAACTGTGTACACCTCAGGAAGGCTGCAAATCATACTGCACATGCAATCATGCAGGATTCCATGGTGGTGGTGCAGATGCACAATCCAACTAATGTACTCACTTGGGGCTAAAGTCTGTAAATGAACAAAGCCTTAGCCACCCTCGGCCTCTCCTGATAGTCTGTATTTAATACTGGCTGCTATTTAGAAGATACAAACTCAGCACAGGAGAAGGAATTTTAGTTTGCCTGATAAATCACTGTTAGCAAAACCTCTCATCTATCTCAAACTGACATGAATCATGTTTGTTTCCACATAACCATCCACAGGACTCTTTTCAATCCAGAGTGAAGAGCTTGCTTCACCTGGGCTTAAGGCTGATAAGAATAATCTGATGTTTTCTTAAATATTAATTCATACAGACAATACGTTGAGTTCTTTCATAAATATTTTTTTCATCTCCCTATGATTTCTTTCCTTAAAACGTATTTCATTCAATTGGCAAGAAGAGCTGCAAGTAGTGACTCTAAGAAGCTGTTGCTTCTTTTTTTTGCTGTCCTCTCTTGCTACACACCTGGGAGCAGCTCTCCCTGCACCATAGTTAGTGGCTGTCACAGACGGACAAATTTCTCGTGCTGCTGAAGGGCTTCACCTGACCAAGTTGCTCTGTTCAAGCAAATCAAGACAGATCATGACCATTACAGAAGGCAATTTCTGGTGGACTCCATCATCTTTTTCCACTTAGCATGGTATGACACTAGCACAGGTAGCCCAGGCAATTTGTGGCTGCCTCATCCCTGGAAGTGTTCAAGGCCAGGCTGGATGGGTCTTTGAACAACCTGGTCTAGCAGAAGGTGTCCCTGCTCATGGCAGGTGGGTGGGAACTAGATGGTCTTGAAGGTCCTTTCCAACCCAAACCGTTCTGTGGTCATACTGATGCAAGAATATATTTTCCAGAACCAAGAAAAAGCTACCAACAACACAGATGACTTCAGTAAAGCCCATGATCAGGCATATCAACAAAACCAGAAAAGCTTCAACCCTGCAGAAATCAGAAACCAAAAGGAAGGGTAATGATGCATGCAAGCAGCTTCCTTGCTCTCAAGTCAAAGTTTCAAGAAACTGCATCTTTTGGCACAAGTTGATCAGTCACTAAATAAACCTGCAGGAAATCAGTAGCCTTTCTCCTGCTGCTCAAAGGATGACCTAAAATTTCAAGATCTAAACTCTGAACTTCCCTTCTATGGCACACATATTTCCCATCTGTGCTGCACAAGGGCTGGTTCCACAAGGATTCCACACACAGAAATAAACCAGAGCTATGTTTTGAAGGTAGTTTTATATTAACGGATGTGAAACTCCTTGGAAGAAAACATTAAAGGACCACGTGAACCACAGGTCCACGTACTTTCCTGGAAATGTAAAAACATTTGCCAGTGGACACTATTTTGGTGGAGAGATTGTGAAGCGTGTGAAAATAAGAGAATGATACTCACTGTAACTTGTCAAATCACACGGAACATATGGAACTATGAGCACAGAGCCAAGATTGGATCCACTTAGGCCACCACGTCCAAACATTTAAGGTGGCAAGCTCAGTAAAAACAAACCTACATGCCCACAACTGGAGTAAATTCTTGACCCAAGGACCCATACAGAGCCCAAATGAAGAGCTACTACCAATCTGAGACTAACTTCTTGGGGTTTAGCATAAAACATTTTATTGCTACGCATTCACTGCTAAACGTTGCTTATTTTCTATAAAACAGCATCATTTTACCCACAATGACAGAAACCCTGAAATTCATTTTTCTACCTCAGTCCTTACACTAATGACACTTTTATCCTAAACAGAAACCAATCCATCCTTTTCTTTTGGGATTTACAAAATGACACAGCCACATTGCACCTCCCCAGATCCGATCTGCCTGAAGTCAGCTTTCCCACTGCCTCATCACTGATGACATCCACAACAGCACCTAACACCACAGAATCTGTGAATACCTTAAATATATCACTAGCAGATCCAAAGAAAGGTGTAATATCTGCAAAAGCAGATGGTGTAACAGGTCTGGCCAGTTGGATAAAAGCCCAGGTTTTCGTACCTTAAAATGAAGCGAAAGCTTGAGCAAAATGAATCCAACAGCTCTCTGAATATGTCCAGATTTGCACTTCAGCATAGTTTTTGCATGAGCAGCCTTTCTTTAGAGTCTGGAACAGTGCTTAACAAGATAAATGGAGAAAGCATGCTGCCATGTAATGAAAGTAAAATCAGAATCCAGAATACAATCTGATGTATATAGCATATAAAAAATAATAAGAAAATTAAAAGGAGAGAATGAGGCACACAGCTTCAAAGGATAAAATATTCCCCAAAATGCCACAGTTAAATCCACAGCAGAGAACACTTACCAAAGGAATTTCCCCATAGCATGCTATTTGTCCTCCTACAACCTGAAGCTTGGATTTGTATGTTTTCTTCCACCACTTCACACTCAAAAGCCTCAAAGGAGCATCCAGAGTAAACAGAGACCACATGAGAAGTCCCTTGTGACTTTAAACATTATAATGGACTTTAATGTTCACCATTTCAGCTGTAAGCCTACAGCAGGGGTCCTGAGGGTATATCAGTGCATCAATATTTCTAGCAGGAACAGCCTCTCAAAAGCATGAAAGAACTTAACACAGAAACTGGATTTTTGTAATGATTTTCCTTAACATTTGCTGTGGGACTGCTATCTAGAGTTAGTTATTTCAATAAAAACACCTGCTTGTTCAAGAAAAAAAGGCACTCTGAGATGCGTCAATATAAACAGATTAAACTAAACAGAACTTTTATACATCCTTGATTTTTTCATCCACAGAAATCAACTAAATATTCTATTTGATCAAATAGAGAAAGAAGTAAATCTAGTATACTAAAAGGTTGCTACAAAACATATACAGAACAGAAATTTGTAACACCCAGAGGCAAATATTTAACATATAACAGTCCTGTGGGGAAGTATGATACAGTTAAATGTTGAACATGACAACTCACTGTCAACACTTGCTCACCAGCACTCACACAATGGCTTAAATCAACCTCATGCTTAGAGCATTCACTTGGCCATCTGGGAGAGAAGTGAGATCTTATTTTTCCTCTTGAACCCCAGTTAGATTCAACTTTTTTAAAAATCTTTGTTTATTAATTTTTGTTAGTCTAATATAATGAATGAATTAATTTTTTATTTCTTCTTAATTACTGTAGGTTAGCCACAACTAATGACAGGGGAACAGAGGGGGTGATCACTCCTTTGAGATGGCATGAGTGACAGCGTTGTTTTCCTCAGATGATCAGACTGAGCTCTCCCATATAGAGACCAGGCACTGCAGCTGAATAATTCTTTCTGCTCATAAAATAAGAACTGGACTATTCATTCTACCTCTTTCTGTAATTGAAGTCACAGCTAGCTTAAGGACGACGCAGCAAGTGCAAGTCTCTAAGGCCTTGCAAACTGGTGCTGTACTGGTCTCTGCACACAGACCACAGCTTAATTTTCATGATTGATGAAACACTGAGCTGCAGCAACTTGGGTTTAGTTAAGTGGGATCCAGGTGAATCGGAACAGAATGGCATATACATAAATTGAAATAAAGATGGTTAAGCAGCACATCAAGGTATCAGGCACCATAAAACTACAAAGCATTGCGACACTGAATGGTAAGTCTTGGGAGATGAGCATTCTTACAGAAGACAAGATTTATTCCAATACACTTTGTCTCTCTTAGAATCCCCTGAAGCATGTATCCTCTTGCACACAAAAGGATGTCTTCTGAATCCCATTCTCACATTTGGATACCACTCCTTTCAGTTATCAAATACTTCAAACATTTGCAAGCTAAAACCTTGGTGCTTTTAAATAGCATGATTTTTATCATCCAAAGTAAAAAGCACTTGAGCAAAAAGTATCACTGCTTGTTTTTGTAGCTAGCATTTCTTTATAACATCATTTAAACTTAGGTTTTCTCATTCAGTGCAGCATTCTTAAATTTCTGAAACTTAAGGAAGCATAAAAATGTATAATAAGAAGAAAAATATACACTGCATTCAAAAAAAAATACTTTAGAAATTGGATATTTGAAAGATACCAAATTGAATTAGCTGATGGTCTCAGTGCTCTAAAGAAAAAGCAGTAAACTTTTTGGAGTGGTGGCAACAAAGGAGATAGAGAGCCCTGCAGTCCATTTTCTGAACCAGCTTGATGTATATTCACATGCAATATACAAACCCAAAAAACCCACATTATTCAGTTAACAAAAATTATTTCCGAACAGCACAGGATAGTATATCACACTGCAAATCTCTGAGCTAATTTAGAATTCTAGAAAGGAAGCAAATACTCAGCTCTAGCAAAACCTCTCTCACAATGGCTCTTGTCACTTCCTTTCTGTGTTCATGCAGACTTTGTAATTTCTCTCACCACTTAACTTTTACTTTGGCATTCTTAGCCTTTTCTGGGCTCCTGACTAACCTCTCTCTCTCTAGAGACTCCAGTCTTGAGAACTTTGTGCCTTTAATCCCTGCCTGTGCCTGCTCTCACCTGTCCCTCTGAGCACCACTGGCTATTTACACCTACAACTGCATCATATCATGCATTTTCAAATCTAAGCACCACGTCATGCTCTAGGGATAAAATGCTTCACCTGCAGATGCTTTATGTTATAACAATACAGATACTTCCTTAAAATCCTTCTGCCCAAAGGCAGAAAGTATTTTTTATTTTAGTCAAATCAACCAAAGTTGGGATTTTTAACTACTGTTGGACTTATTCTAAGATTGCTATCAATTTAAACCTACCTAAACCACCTGACTGTGTTTTTAAATTAAAGAAGCAGCACTATTCAAGCAGCAACTATAATACTTTCATAATTTTTATCAAATTCCTTGAAGAACTTGACACAAAAAAGATAAACCAAGATATATATTTCAAAACCTTTGTTTCTTTTTAAATGACTGGGAATGTTTCAAATAAAGCTTTCAGGCAGAGCCTCCCTTTAATATGAATGTCAGAACTGGCATCTTCTGTGCACAGAAGTAATGCCCTACATTATGTTAAGCACACAAACAAACAAAAAAACTGTGCTATGTCAACTAAGGCAGTGCTCTGCCATAATGTCATTATCTCCCTTGAGTACCTCAGCAGCATTGTGAGAAGCTTTTAGCATCTTTGATTCATTCTTGTAACATTAATTGACATTTGTGACATTGGAAGGTTATAATCCTTCCAAATCAAGGCTGAGATTTCATAACTGTGTGGGTACTTTTCCTTAGAAACAATCAAGTATAACCATCATATCTCTACAATAGAGTTGCTTCTCTGCTAGTCCCCTCTCAATACAAGGCACTGAATTGTCACATTTTCAAGATATTGGTTTTCAAGAGTCCTTCCCACTCTACACCAATTTCTGCATCAACTGCAGGCAGCAGCTCCAGGAAATGTAATTACTGAACAGCCTTGTATGTTTTGTAACTCAAACTGAACAGCTCGAGTCATCTAATTTCCCTCTAATCGATCTTTAGCACAAGAAAACCTTCTAACTGGAGCCACAAAAAAAAGGTCTCTTACTAAAAGATAGACCACACAACAGAAAAGGAATTGGACATAGTTTTTGGTTTTGTTTATTTTGAATAGAGTGCAGGAATTTATAATCCCTCCAAGGAGATTTATAACAGTTTGTTAAACTTATGCCATTTCTCTGCTAGTCAATATTTGCCTTATCATTTACCAGATGCTTTAATTTAAAAAGATGGTCCATACTTTCATCCCCAAGCAACAGGCACACATGGAAAACAAAATAATCTGAAGACAAAATCACTAAGGTCTTCCTAGCAATGTGGCCACAAAAGACACGAAACTGCAGCTTAAATACATTAATTTGTTGCTATTAAAAGGATTAACCAGTAAATACACAGTACTAGTATAGACTATTTTAAAAGCACACGTATGTGATACTTACAGATGCAATTATAGGTACAAAGTACTTGTCCCTGTTTGCACAAATCCATTACAATAGTTGTACAGTCAGTGCAATGCTCAGGTCAAACACAGCGTGCTTAAACCATGAGTGATTCAAATTCAAACCTGCCGGAAAATAATAATCTAAATTCACACTTATTTCTTTGGTCTTGGCACATTTTTGTTCTGTGGAATTTCAGCAGCCACAGGCAACAGGCCTTGGTAACATTCAGAAGAAATGGAGCAGTGAAGTCAGGTTTCATGCCTGTGAGCACCTCACTGACTTCACAAGTTCATCAATAGCCAAACACGTAACTTTCATGAAGTTATAGTTCAATTTACAATCCAGCTCTTCAGGCACTTAGATCACCATATTCCCTTTTCAGCTTTTTCCTCAATTTAACCAGATCCATCTACAAAGCTCTGCAGGCACCACTCTCCAACCATCTTCTGGAATCACCAAATCATCCCGCTGGGTAGGGAGCTGCCTTTGAGGTTCCCCTTGCTACAGCCACCTCAGTATGCTCAATACCTAAGGCAAACACATCTGTTCAAACGTTGCCTTTGGACATCTCACTCCTCACACCTAGCACCTCAAGCACCTCTTCATGCTTTGTGTTCCACAACAAGTTAATGCCAAATGAACTTCAATGAGCAAAGTGAAAAAGGCTTCGTGGTCTTTTACATTGCATCATGACAATGGTAATCATGGAAGAGAGCAGCTCAATGAAGAGGTCACTGTGCATCAGGTTGAGGTGTGGCAATCAATGCATGCTACAAATTAAACTCATCATGCCCATAATGACTTTGCTCTGGTTTTGCTGTCACACCATGTTTCAGGTTATTCTCTAACTTGCTAAAGCCTAATGACAACAGACTTTTGACACTAGTTCTTTCCAGGCTTCTTGCTTTTAAGAGTGCAATAGTCCATCCAAAATATAAAAGACTTTGAAGTTACAAAAATAAAAGGCTTGAAAACCACTCAATTATTTTATACACTCCAAGGAACAGCATTTCGACATAATATGGTACAGTCTTTTAAAACTACATTTGGACAAAGTACTCAGTGACATGATAAATTTTTTTAATGCCAATATGTTAGATCACAGAAAGCTTCATTTTCTTCAATGTTCACAGACAAAAAGGAAAAGCTGTTAACTCTACAGCAGCACTGAAAAAAATAAATCTGGTGTTTTGCCTCAGATGACCGTAATTAAAATGATTTTGAACAGAAAAGCTACTGTGTCAAAAGCTTTTCTCTGAAATAAAAGAACACTTAAAAAAAAGATTAAAATGCTTCAGCTGTTCTCCAAATTGCAGGTACTGTTTTCATTTCTTTGCAACCCACTGCTAACACTCTACAGCAGCTCTAACGCCTACAGCTCTGCTTTGGGGCAGCATCTTATAACTAATGATGTGTTGACTGACAACCAAATAAAGCCTGTGATTCTCTAAATGAAGAAGTAATAAAATTGTCACCAACTAACAGACTGGTTGGATCCAATGGCTTAGCCCTCGTTCATGTATTTCACTCTGAAATGACACCACCTTGGAAAAGTATCTGTTCATCTCCCTACAGCCTCCAACAGCAGAAACTAAAGCAGAGCTATTTTCCATGAACTTCAGTTTTTTACTTCCTTGGACACTGATTTGAAGTGATCATATCAAAGGAGAAAAATAGTCTTTCAATGGCAGGGTAACAGACTCAATGCAGGTCAGACTCATTTTATCTTGTTTGCACAGCACTTGAAGCTCAGACTTCACACGTTCATTCACACGGAGCCACTGCAGAAGGGAGAGTTCCACTGTACATGCAAACCTGAGGAAATGCCAATCAATACCCTCTGATCAGTTATGTCACCCACAACTGCAGCTCTAGCACAAAGCGAAGTATCAATATCTAACAAAAAAATACCACATTTATCTTCTTCACAATCACACAAAAACATATCATCTATTTTGCATGATTACACACAAGGGCACTTTAAAGACTACAAGAGAGTGAGTCATCTCCAAAAGCACACAACATCACCTGGAAAACCTCATCACTGAGTTCAGGAAAAACCTATCTGACAAGATTATGATCATATTGCAAAATGACTCAATGACTTCCAGAGAACATCATCATGTGTCACACGGATCTCCAGATACACTTCACAGCTTTAGCTACAATATTTAATCTGAAATTTAATACTGCAAAAGAAAATACAACATAATAATAAATATTTGGTTTTAATCTTCTGAGATGTTTTTCAGCCACAGTATAATACTCTGTGCTCTGGACAACACAAAGCATTGGCCCTGACAAAGTGAGATGCCAGAGTGACCAGATTTCAGAGCCACAGCAATCCTTTGGTAGTTGACTGCTCCAATATGCCATACCAACCAGTGTCTTAGGTAATGATTTCACCTGATATATTTACCATTTCATCTAATGCTTCATCCAAATTTTCATACCTGAAAGTGCAATTTAGAATAAATGGTATTCCTTTAGGGGGGAAAGAAGTGTTTCTGTGAATTATTTTCCTTTAATATCTGCTTATGGATTCAGATACGTCATAAAAGCTGCTGGAGAACAGTAGCATTATTAAAAGGATGGTTTCCATGGAGAACAAAAAAGGTCAAATCATAATTTATTGAAAAGAATTCAACTCCATCAGTTAAGACTGATACACTCTCAAAAATAATTAAAAAATGGCACCTATGCCAATTGCTTACATGGCTTATGATCTGAGACTCGAAGGCAACATCTCAGCTAAAAGCTGTCATGAAAATACATTTTTATTGCAAATGAGAAGTTGATGGGGAGATAAAGCAGGTGAAAAAGAGCTCAAGGAAAGAGAGCTACATGTCATGCACTCAGGGGGTGAGGTGTGCACATAGAATTTAATTTCTGTAATTAAATGTCAGGCTACATAAAGCAAGAATATAATTAGTTCAGCATAATTTAGTGCCATTCAGATGGAACTGGAGCCTTGTGTACTCACCAAACAACTTGTACTAAAACAACACAAGCTGTTCAAACAAATTGACATTTTTAATTCCTACTTGTAACAGACCTTTATTATCGATCTCTGAGATAAGATGTTTATTACGAATAAAAAAAATCTTATAAAGTACTTCGGGAAAGACTAATCTAGAAAATGCCAAAACCATTTATCACAAAGGAATCAAGTCAAGGTAACACTGCAATTATTATTAGCAGAGGTAACATTACTAGGAAAAAAGGGCAAATAAAATTCTGAACTTAATAAATTAATAATTTAATTGGGTTACCCAAAACCTTCTGCACTGAGAAGAGATTTGGGTACTTACAAGGAGGTGGAAACTTTAAGGGAAATCTGCTGGTCTTGATATTGTTCAAGATCCCCCTGGCCCCTTTCTGGTATTATTAAAACACCCTTTACTCCAAGCCACTCAAGACCTGAACTTCCTTAACACCTAAGCCAAAGTATTTCATACTAATACCCTTAATCAATAGGAAATACTTCTATAAACATCCTTATGTTCAGAGAAGATATATTATGCACCAGTAGTCTTGAAATTAATCCACATCTGAAATTCTTACTCAAGGAAAAAATCTTCAAGTCACAAAGGTCCAGCTAAGAAAAACAAGCCCACAACCCAAAATTGAAGAACCACCCCTACAAAAATCCAAAATTTGTTAATTATTGCAAAATGTGATCAAGTTAGCAGTTACCTGGTTTTAATCTTATTCAAAGCATTAGTGCATCAGCACATATTCCAAAATTTGCACTGATACTGCTTTCAATAAAATAATCTTTCTCCACCACAGCCAAAGCGAGTAATCATGCATTTTACACATTTATTGCTAATTATATTAGGAATGTGAATCATGTTGCTTCCCAGACTTAATCTCATTTAAGAAAAGATTAACCTTTCTTGACTCTTCACCATAGAATCAACTCCTGAGAATTACAGCATGAGAATGGACATGGGACACTCATGCATCCTGTTAAAGCACATTTCCAATTACTCTTATATTGCTGTATCAGACTACACAAACTATTTACAAGAGAAAACGTCTGTATTTCATTAAAGGCTAATTAGAAAACACAGAAGGATGTGTCAGAACAGTCCGTTTCTGTACATGACAAAAAAAAGTTTTGATTGCTGAACACAAAGTAATTACTTCAGTTCTACAGTATCAGAAGCTGCATAAACATTCTGGGAGCTAAGGAACTAAGGTAAAACTTGGCTAAAATATTAAAATAATCTGAAATACCTCTACAGCAAATGAGCAATGCTGACAGTGAACATGACTTAGCTGAATCAAGAAGAGCACTGTTCCCCTCCAAAATGATATTCCCAGAGGAGTAATTTGAAATTAGGTTTCCTATCTGACCAGTACTTAGCCCCATATATATTCATATATTTTGAATAAGCCACAAAGGTTCTTATGCTTCCCACTTCTAGACTCTGTTCATTTTTATTTTTAAATATCTACATGGGGGAAGGGTGTGAAGGAGTGTTGATAGCTTGAAACTGGTTACACAAGCATATTAATAAAAGGGAAAGAATTCTACCAGCAAACAGTTCATGCACAGATGCCACAGCCTTGAATTTACAGGAAACCCATAATCACCTAGGAGGAGTGTTACAGAGAGCCACCAGGGGCCAGAACGTGAGATGGTGCACCAGTGGTGACACAGCTCGCTCAGACACTGCACATTTCAGGAAGGAACTGGTAAACCATGTAGTGTTACATACCTGACAGCTTTCCCCTCACCCAGACCCCACTTCCAGCAGCAGGACACAACTCTGCGTTCTACCTGCACATCATCTGGACACTGAACACCAGGGCTGTGCAAAAATGATTGCTAATAAACCTCTTCTTTAGAGCTGAACATGGTCCTTGCAGAGTGAAGAGATTAAGATATATCTTCATGCTTCAAAGTGGCTTTGTGGCGACCAGGGAAAAGCTCCGAAGCACAAACACGCGAAGTAAGGTAACCAGTTCTGTTTTGGACTCTCTCTCTGCCAAATACTTTCTTAAGCTAATATTGATACTTGAACCACAGCTCAAATTCTCTGACTGAAGTAAATATGCCTTTATAGTGGATTGCTTTTTCTGGACATTTGCCACTCCAGACATTATCCTTCGTTAATGACAGAAATGGGACTAGCCCTTGTCGAGAAACTGCTTAAGAACACACATTCTGCTTTTCCTTTTTTTGAGCATAAAATATGGAAAACATTAACTTATTGAACTGTACACAGCAAATATGCCTTTAAAAATTAAACATCTTAGCTACTTATGCTACATTTAATTCTCATCTCCAGGTATTTTCTAAAGTATTATTCTCACATGCCCTTGAATTCAGACCTCATTTCATCCCTGCAGAGATACCAAGCAGATCTTGTGAGAGAGTTATTTGATCCGTCACACTGCAGTGAGTGAGATGCATTATGCCACTGATCTTACAGCACCGAGTGAAATGACATGTTTCCTGCACATTATGACACTATATATCAATACTGTGCACAACCTCTATGTGCCTCATACAAAGGCAGCCTCCAGGATTCCTTCTAGCCTCTTAATTATCAATCTGAATTTCAATTCCCTTTAAAACTTATTACAAATAAAACATGATTAGCCTAACTATAATGTTAAGATCCACTGTCTGTTTGTGGGGGTGGTTTTTGTCTTGTGGTTTTTTAACTGTAGCTCTTCCATTAACAAGAGCATGTCAGCTTTGCTAGCTGTGTGCCAACTGTGACACCAATGCAATCATTTAATCTCTAATAATTCAGACTAAGAAATGATGCAAATACCAACACTTCATCTCAGCTGACATCCTAGCAATGCATCAGCAATAGAAGTCAAAGAGATCACAGCTACAACCAAGACATGATGATGCTAAGACCATCATCTAGTAAAACCTTGAAGGACCATTTGTCTTCAGTGGCTGTTATATTAACATTAAAAAGCCTAAAAGTGAATAATAAAGTTTCCTCCAGAGAATACACAAAATACCTCATTCTTAAATTTCTTAAGTAGTTAGAAGTCCACTGCTATTTCTTTAAAGACAATTTGTAACATCATATGTTTCAAATATTCTCTTTATTTGTTTCTATTTTTAAAATTGATTAGCAAAGATATCCAAAGCAGTTGCTGTGAGAGTCATTGCAAATAAGCAAAGTCTTGAAGAGCAGATACTATAAACTCCTTTGAATTCTGTTGTCTCTCTATGATTCACAGGCAAAACCACTCATTTAAATTGCTCAACATTGATATTTTCTCTCTGGACAGTACCAATGTACGAGTATGTAACACCTGACAAGAAAACTAAGCCATCATGTACTATCAATACAAAGTCTAGGAGAGACCCAGTGAGATCTCCCACCTGTCAGCAGGTAATTGCCACTACTGTATTTGAATAGGTTTGCAAAGTTTTAGGTAGTTGAGTTCAACTAAACTGCTGAAAGAGACTTGCAGTTGCTAGTGCCTACACAGCATGCACAAGTTTGACAGTGTTTTCAAGATTTACCTGCAAGTAGTCACAAACACTGAATTTCCATTCATTTTAAAACTCCATCAAGCTTCAGAATCATCATGGAGTTAATTATATGGCTCTTAGAAGAAGGAGAATAAAGCAAGATGAAACTTTGCAATCCACATATACTTTTCCCATAACTCATAGTTAATTTCCAAAATTCTGTGTTGGATATTTAAATGACCAACCAATGCACAGATTCTTGAGAGTGTTCTTCAACTGCAGGAACACCAACTATAATAGGGAAGATTAAAACCCCACAAACCATTAGTAAGATGCATTCAGCAAGGGGCTTGGTTAATGGATAGTCACACAGAGATGACATTCTGTTGGGGGATTTGGGGGTTAGGGGGTTTACTTTTAATTTTTTTTTTTTAATTGACAGCTGCAAACACAATATTGGATAACACAAGTCACTGGCCACTTCTGCTTCTATTGCACTATTTCTGAAGATCATTTAAAAACAGCCTTTTGCAAATCACTAATTTTCATTTCAAAAAGGATAGGAACAAACAGAAAATAACTCATCCGTGCATCATTTTCTCCCATAACTTTTACTGCCTTCTACTCTTTCACACATAAGCTAAAGTGAAGGTAAAAGAACCTCAAAGTATATTTCTGTTCATTCAATTAGAATTTAAATTTCAAAGACAGCAAATGACAGTACTACATACACAGTCCTCTGAGGAAAGAAAATGCAGTCGTTGAAGCTATTCGTACATAGCATACACAATATCACTTAACTCAGCAAGAAGCCAAGCAATAGAACACACAGAAATTATTTAAATTCAAGTCCTGCTCTGCACATCAGATGCAGAACTTCCACCATGGGGGAGAAAAGTGACATCATCCAACCTGCTGTTGTAAGAAAGCACCACCTATCCATGTATCCAAACTTCCTACACCCTATGAGGGATTTCCAGATCTCATTTCCTGGAAAAGGTTAGTCTCCAGCTCAAAGACCTGAAGTGTTTAATTAAATCACCACAAATATCATGGAGGAAAAAATTTTGGTTTGCCCATAAGAGGAACTAGAACCAAATTCTTCATTTCCAGAGATCTTTAAATAAAGATTCTATAAAAGAACAAAGTAGGATTGTGTTATCAAATGGTTCTATTCGTGAAAACCCAAAAACATCCAACAATTAGTCTCCAATGGAATTACAAGTTTCATGATAGACAAATGCTGAGTTGAGATAATGGTCTGCTGATCAGCCCAACCTATTTCCTAAATGCAGAGTTATTTTCTTATTTAGAGTCAGATGCTCTTTACCTAATTTTCAAGGGGACTTACTCTCACCTCTAACCTATACATCAGTTCATCTCTGAATTAGTGCCAGATTTTGAATCACAAATATTACTTCCACAAAAGGAAGATTTTTCATTATGTCTGAACTGACTCTACAAAATCTTTTTGCTATCTGGGAACTAATATTATTACTGAATTAACTGAATTCTATAATTTTATCTATAGATATAAAGACAGGTGCCTTCACATAAATGTTGATAAATACTTAGGAAAGTAAAAATTTGTTATGGGTTATTTCTGATGTATATCTGACTTTAAAATTCAGATCTGTTAAAATACCACTTTGGCTTTTGAAATATTCACAACATCCTAACCAAGCAAAAATTCAATAAAATGCAAACTCAATACATAAATAAAAAAGACTAATTGCCTGATAATAGTATATATAAAGTATGCTGGAGCAGTCAGACACTCTAAATTGTTCTTCATGCTTTACCCAAGGAGGTTTTATCCATCAATGCTTCAGGTGTCATTTTACCCAACAACTAATGTAAATTGAATACAATCAACTAAAGTGGCTGTTTCCATTTCAGCTTGTCTGGGGTTATAGAGAAAGGCCCCAATCTTCTTAATGGGACTTGCCTGCACAGCTCAGCACATCAGCAGCTAAAGCTCTGGGTATCACACCAGGGCAGCAAACAGAAGAGGGAATTTCTCTCACCAAAAAACCCAAATAATACAAACAGGAAGAAAGCAAAGCCCAGAGGAACAAGCTGCTTATTACAGCAAATTACATAATGAATACTGATCTCCCAAATACTATTTATACAGAAAAATTCAATGATAAAACTGCACTTGCCTACAGCTAACACAAATTTTAAAGATTCAAAAGAACCCCCACACCTAAAGTAATTAAATATATATACACACACATTTAAAACTCTACTACTGGAAAACAAACAAGTAAAGTACCATTTCCTCTCCCTGCAGCCTGCTCCATCCACTCCATGAGTCAGTGTGTTTGCTGGGGGATCTGGAATCTTCCAAAGCTCTCTGGCCAACATGGAGGAGAGCCAACAGCAGTGAGCTGCAGGCACTGCACTTCTGCTCACCGATGAGAACTGGGAACTGCCTCACTACTGGGGCATCCCCTGTGGGTACCAAACACACAGCAGGATCAACCCTTCCATGGCACAGAGGTGTAACTGGGTAACTGGCAGCACCTCCTGCCAACAAACCAAATCACTGCTTATTTGTAGAAATTACCCACACCGAAACCAAGAAGCTTTTATTTAGCTTAACAGGTATTATTTTACCAACTTCTTTCAATTACTTCCCTGTTCACCTAATACATCTCTGAGAACTTAGATCTATCGTATCTGCAGTTTATCTGTTCTATATTCTGTTATTTCTTATATTCGATGCAAGATCTCTGATGTGTTTGTACTCTCATACATCGACAACTTCACACACTGGTTACACTGCTGACCTGTATTACACAGGTTGCTGTGGTTATTACCCAAGATAAGGCAGCCAAAAGTAACAAGCTGGACTTCATGGGATCAGCCACCCCCTTTTTAGCAATTCTGTTAAGACTGAAACCTTCTGATGACTGCTCAAACACCAAAGTCAGACTTGGGAGCTTCTTTTTTCCTTCCCCTCCTAGATATGAAGAGGAGGCACAAACAGATGCTGTCCTTAGGCATGTTCTGGAGTACAGAAAAATAAACATTTACCTTCCAGATAAATAGCACTGCTCTCTTTTTTTGGGAAAGATTCTTAGGAATTCAAAAGGTGACAGAAGTAGCAGTATTTGTGCAGGGAAGGAGGATGCATCAAAAGAAGAGTTTTTAAAAACAGTCCAGGCAAAATAGACTTTTTTTCCACGCTCCATAATCAGCACAAGTTTGTGCATCTTTGCACACAAAGTAATTACGTTTAATCAGACCCTTTTGTCCAAAGGTTACAATTATCATTAAATTGCTCTGAGATGCTAAATTAATCGGCCTGTAATGAGGCCATTTTTCAATTAGAAATTGTTGATCTATCGACAAAAGTAAGGCAAACGCTTACAGGGAATGTTTTTAACATTCTTTGTACTCCAAGAGAATGAAAACTACATAGAATATTTGTTCTTCCAAACGCTCAGATAGTTAATATGGACAAATTGAACAGCTGGCTTCCTGCCTAAACAAGTACAAGAAAATTGTTTGGGTTATTTGGCTAACTGGATTTTAAAAAGCCCAGAAGAAAAACATACATAAGTTTCCAACAGCAAATATTCAGAATATTTACACTACATGGCTCTGTGTCCCTACTCACCTCTGAGGAATGGTCATTAACTTACCACCTCTCCGCTTGAACTACCCTGGGTGCCACTAGTTCACACCCACCTCTGCACGTCTGTGCTGCCTTGGAACAGCAGTTTCTATACAACTGTAAGCATTTGTTCATCACTTAATAGGACAAACTCGTTTAGCCTCACTGTTGGGCTGGCAGAAGCAGAGACAAGACTTCACTGCCTACAGGCACCTGCAGAAATGTTTTGCAACTGTACATAACTTGCACAGTTTCGTCCCAACACTTCCTATTTTAATTTCAGCGTGAAAACCATCTGGCAGTTCTTTACAAAGGGCATATTGGCTATGTGAGGGTCACTAACGAGGGGCATAGATGAAATTCATTATCTGCCCCTCTGATAATTCTGCAAACAAGGGAGAAGCTGCAGAACTAGGCTTTAAAGTCTAGGCTAAGAAAAATCCCAAACAGCTGTACACTCTTTTCTATTTAAAGACTGACTGAAGCTTTCTGCATCACAAGTTCACTAATAGCAAAAATCCATTCTGAAGTGAAGCTGATGAGCAGGCCTCCTCCTAAAATGACTAAGCATAAGTCAGAGATGTAATCTCATCTCCTTTTAAAGTTTATATTTACTTTTCTATTTCTCTGCATAATCTCTTCTTGCAGGAAGCTAAAAGGGTTATTTTTATCATACAGTCTGTATCTAAAAGTGATTACCTTCCATCAGACGAAATTACAATTAAGAGAAATAGTTTAGTAAAAAAAAAAATCAAGACATATCAAGTAACATTGTATATAGAATCTGTTTGATACAGATCCATATACAGACTGTAAAAATAAAATAGACACATGAATATAATTTTACATCAAATTATATGAAGCAATATGATAAGTTTATCTGGCCATAGATTACTTAAAAATCAAGCAGTCAAAGCAAATGTTGCATATGCCCCAAACCAGCAGTAAGATGCTGTGGTAGCTGCACCCTTGATTAGCCATTTCTAAGGCACAGTCAATGTATGCTTTAGCTCAAGAGTCCAAACTAAACATCAGAAAAATATAATAAAAATTAGCATCAAGTCAAAGTTAGGCTAAACAACACTTAAAATGGAAACAGCAGAGATAACACTTTTACAACAGCCAATTGAAGGAATAGACATATCTCTTACTTGTGAAAGCCAAAGTCTTCTGAACAGCGGGAACAGGCTCCATGACAGAACAGCACGTTTTTTAGCACCTCACTGTTTTCCCATTTTCACATTTATATTGGAGAACATTTCTAAACCCAGGTTAGCTCTAAGCTGTTAATAACCAATATTCTAATGCTTCTAACACTATATAAGTAATTCTTCAATTTACTTCTTCAGTTTTAAAAAATGCTACAGTCATCCTAACTTTCCAAAGCCATAGAGGTCAATTCTTTTATCAGCCTGTTACAACAAATCTATCAAAACATCTATCTGCTTATGATTTTGCAAAGACCAATGTTTTGAAGTTCTTGCAAAACCCCTGAAATACTTCAGACACATCCAGTGAGTCTCCACTGACAAATCCCCATCTCACTCTATGCTGGAGTTGTGGAGCTCACAGGAGCACCATGTACCATTTAAGACTAAAATCCTGCCCCTAAATGTTGCAACAGGATTTTAGTCAGACAGGAGTCATCACTAAGAGGGAAATGCTCCACAGGGAGTCCTAATCACCTGCACACAGTCAGCCCCACACCTGAGCCCAGGCAAGGGAAGTTCTACACAAAACCCACCTCTCTTCCTCATTCTCACTCACCATCCAAAGACTTCTCCCTGCATTTACCCAATATTTCCAAGTTCACTTCTCACTAATTTTACATCTACTGACAACTATTTTCTCATCTGCTGCAACAGTTCTGCTTCACAAGACTTTCCCAGTGCAGACTGATGAATAGCATCACGTGGCCCATTCTCATTATCCAAACACATTGAAACGGACAAAGGAAACTATGAGCTTACAAAACTCTAATTTCACACAACATTTACTGAGACACAGGACATAGGCCTGTGAGACAATCTTTGCCAGCAAAAATCAACTGAGAAAAAACCCCAAACAAACAAAGTGACAAGGAATTGACTAACTCATTCATTTTATTCAAAGGTAGCCAAAAGATTTCCAAAGCTTGAAATGAGGATCTTGAGTCAGCTCAGCTTCTCTCAGAGAAAACAGAGATTGGCCAAGCCTTGGAGCTGTGCCTGTTACCTGTGCACACAACTGTCAGCACTAGAGTGTACAACACAGAGAGGAGTTTTAATATACTGGTCTCATGCCATACAAGCAGATCATGCTTGAACCAGAATGTGAGTTTAGGCTCTAATATCTATATCAAAACATGCAAAAAGTGACTGCAAAATTAACTTCTGGCTTTAAACCAGACATATTCTTTTTTGCTGTTATTGTTAAGACTCTGTTCTATTGTATTTGTACTGTGCACATTCCTATTGCAAGAAATGTACTCCAAAAAGACAGATGTGACCTTGAACTCCTGCCCAAATGAGTGTGACTAACAGCCGTAAGAGTTAGTAGGCTAAAACAATAATATCAACTCTAGAATTAATAGAAATGCTTTATTCCCTCAAACTTGTTCAATGATCTGGCTAAAAGCATATTTGAAACCTTTGCACCAGGATCACTTTGTGGAATAAAATATTATTCTACTCCATTCTTAACAAATTTTTACTCTAGTTAGTAAACTTTCTGTTTGTCTGAATAGAAAACTAAAACCATAAGTACACTCCATCACCAGGCCCAGCCTATGCTCTATATCAAAGGATTCAAATTTACTCCACAGAAAATTTCTACCTAGATGGTACAGTATGTTTCTCTTCTGATAGCCCAAGTATCAATCAGGAAACATTTTGTGAATTAAATACTTGGTTCAATTATGTCTCGTTACTATAAAAGCAACAGACTTCTCTCCAAATTCAACATTCACAGTCCCCACTCTTGAGGGATTTTTTGTTTAATCACCAGAGAGAAAAAATTCTGCTCAGAATTTCCTGGGACAGCTTAAAGCCATCTGAGTGCTATATTCTCCTCCTGATCTTGTCTGTCAAAGCCATCCCCAGAATTTTTATGAAACACCTTAGTAAAGTTCCATCTGTTTTGTGGCAAAACAGCAGAACCTCACCAGAAGCACTGCAGCTAAGTACCCTTTAGGCTCTAATCTTCATGTCTAGCAGCTCACCTTAGTTCAGAATAAAACCACTGAAAACCCACAGGACTAACTTGCAGCTCACGATACAAAAGTGCAGGCAAATGCACTTCAATACCCAACCCACTCCCACCCCCCATTTATCCCTGATCACTGGCTCTCCCACTTTCTGCTGGCTAGTTCTTGGATAGCATCTCTGATCTGGCAACCTTGGCTACCTTGTTTCAGAAGCAATACAGTAACCCTACACAGCAATCCAAACACCTCTGAGGTGCAAAGCAAACCCCAGCAACAAATCAGTCACAGAAAAGTCAAGACAAGTTTAGAAAAACATAAAAGTATGAAAACCAGTAAATGCCCAAAAAATATATCTAGTGCATCCTGTTTACAGAGACACCATTCTCTGACTAGCAAGCTGATTTGCCCAGCACTTCAGAACACCATCCAGGCGCACATCATACACTCTCACCATTAGAGACTCTTTCTCCATGGTCACTCAACAGTCCTGTTCCACCAGCCACAGAATGGAAGCTGACTCTAACCTTGTTAAGGTCCTTCTTTTCATGTTTTCCTTGAAGCCACACATGCAAAACAGTTCTCAGAACCTGCAGCAACTGCTACAGAAAATGAATTACCTTTATTGAGGTTTGATGCAGAAGTAGGTCATGAACTGCACCAAACAGCTGTTTCCAAAATTGACTAAAAACTGTGAGTATTTGGAATGAATATGCCATTAGACTGCAGGGTTTCCATGAGGAGTATGATGGACACTGACAGCACACTGCTGAGCAGAGCAATGGGGAAGTACTGCATGGTGCAACTACAAGTACAGCAAGGTGGCTATAGTGAAGACAGACTGTATTTAAACAGAAGCAGATTTTTCTTACCTTTAAGGGGCACACTATCTGTTTTCTATAGGTCCAGTTCTGAGCCCAGCATGCAGTTTCATTAAAGGCGCAATTTATAGCCTATTTTTTCCTGAATTCCAGCTAGAAACTTACTTTACTTTCAAGCCATGTATCTTCACATCAAATTCCTCAAGCACACCTCTCCCTCCAGCAACTGAACATCAGTAATCTCAGCACTTGGGAGACATTAGTCTGGAAATTTAGCCTCACTGGAATAAAGCAGCCAATAGATGGATGTTTTGCTATCAGAACAACACGATCGGATCTCTGACAACACAAGCCTTGCCCATCAGGAGCCAAGACAGCTCTTTATAGATAAGTTTCTGGAACATTAGCTTCTACACTTCCAGTATGCTGACTGCCAGAAGCCAGACCACACAGCTCACAGTTGGACAGAACTTTCTAACTGTGCTAGCTTTTGACAGAGACAATAACTTACCATATTCATGCATTTGCTTTGTGATTTGTTTTGTGCTGTTTAACTGTTGCCAAAGACAAGCCTGTTACATACAAACATTTCTCCTTAATACCTTCAGGAATCCCAAGAACCAAGTCATCTTCAAAACATGCATGAATACATTGCATATGGAGAACTTCAAAGACAGAAGATTCCTTACCAGATTCTTTGCACAACTTTCAGCAGTTGTACATTTCCTTTTCGCATCTTGAGCTGCTGACAGGGAACAACATGCCAGTTTTCCCAGGCACAGAAATACACTGAAAAGCACTGTCACACCATTCATGCGGTTGCCACAGACCTAACTCTTCTTCCTATGTGAGATCAAAATATTTCACACACAGTACTACATGCAAACAATGTAATTAAAAACAGACTTCAAAGTCGCTGCGTGTGTCGATCATTACAATATTCGAACTTTTACACGGCAAATCTCTTCTACACATCTGGGCATTTTTATGCTTTCATCTGGTTTTCAGAATGCTGAAAACTTTGAGAAATTCCTATATATTGCCAGGTGTTTGTTACCTCTTCACGCTTTGAAGTTTATCCCCACAATTCCGACCTGTTCTTGCCTTTGCTTCATCCCCAAAAGTTGCCAGAAACACCAGGATATTTTGTCATAGGTTACACTGGAATATATGCAGCACTACAGCATAGCACTGCCTCATCCTCTGACTCCAGTATCAGGGAACTAGAAGAGTTCTTGTGGTGACCCCTTAATCCCTCAATTAAGAGGTTAAGATTTCCTCAGAATTACCTTTCAGACCCTGCATATCACTCTATGCAAACAGTCCACAATGGAGGGCACTGGTGACAACACAAACAGACCTGCAATTTGTGCTCATCAATCCCATTCATCCTTTAGGAGTGAATCATGCCTCAAATCCAGAGGGTCCCACCGAACCAGAGACTCAGATGTCACCAGAGGTGAACAGCTTTATTCCACTGCAGCTCCTGGCTATTACTTGTAGTTTAGCTGTTTCTAAGTGAAAAAAATCACATTTGGGAAACTCATGCTTTTCATGAGACAACAGATGACTTTCAAGCATTATCAACAGCCTTCTAGATTGCTGACATTCAACCTAATCTTGCAAAAAATATATCAAAATCCACACAGATTCACTCTGAATACTTTTTATATATTACACTTGCACAGGTTTGGGGTTTTTTAAGTGATACAAATGCGTCAGTATTATCAGTGTGATAAGACAGTGTGTCCATCAGCCAAATGCTTCATGTGAGCTCTCCACTGGTCAGCAAATAGTCCCACAATTTCAGCTGGGGCTGTGGCAGACAATTCCAAGCTTCCACAGCATCTATTAAGCTCTCTGCCATGAGTCATGGACAACAGTCCTGCTTCCCATTGTTCTGGGTGTGGGGGAAGGACAGCTCTATGTGGGAAAACTGCAAGACCTAGACAGCGTTTGGCATAGAAGTCTGCAAAGCTCTGCTCATTTACAGTATTATTCTTGAAACATTAACCAGTAAGTGCTTTGCATTTACTAAAGAAATAAGCTGGAGATACTAATTCAAATAATCATATTAATACAGCAAAATAAAATTACTGACATGTAAATTGTAGGGACTGATTTTCAGGGTAAGTTTTCCATAACTTACACATGAGTCAAGAATGTGAAATTGTATTTACTGAAAGCTGAAACATGTAAGGAAATGAAAACTCAGAAAGATCAAATGGAAATTATATTAGTATTGCGAGGGAGGGAACAATAAATAAATAAAAGTACAGTCATCAGAAGATAAATCTCAGCCCTACCTAAGGCCTGACACACGGGTTCTTTGGGAACAGTTTGATCAGCACGTCTGTCAGTTCCAGTTCTGGCACAACCAGCCTTCACCAGTTCAGCTGCCCCTGCCCCAGCTGGCACACTGGGGGTACCTAGGCATGTGATCAGGAAACAAGGCTGGATAACTTAAGAATTAACCCGGGTCAAGGGACTTGGTTTTTTCCCCCACCCCAGTCGATTCCTCCCTCTGTTAATCACCCAGAGGAGCAAGTTCCACAACTAGCTGTGGGCACCCTGATGCTCCACAACCACAGCCACTAAGACAGGGTCAGGGCAGCATTAACACTGTCATTTAGACTAAAACTCCTGATAGGAGGAATGCCAGTCAGTCTGGAGCCCTGGCATCCCTTTGGGATGCTTAACAGCAAGCACCCACGCACTTCATTGTTATTCAGGGCAGTGATCCAGCACGGGCCTGCCCAGCTCCATAGGCTGTGGGTTCCTACTGAAACAAACTGGTACAATCAACCCTATCTACAGCTCTTCCTGGAGTATGTCAGGAGTGTTGGAGAAATGGGCTGAGGGGAAAATGAATGGTTCAGACTGCGGCAAAGACTGTGGTCAACCACCACCTGTCTCAGGGACCTGTGGCACAACCTCACTCTGCTTAGACCTTGGCCAAGGAGCTGTTCCAAGAGCCATGGCACTGTGGTTTGGAAAGCAACCACAGAAGGGCAAAACAAAATGCCTCTGCTTACTTAACTGAGGTGAATGAATAAAGAGGTTTGACTTGGAAAGCTGCAATGTCCCAGAACCAGGAAACTTCTACTTGCGTGCTCTCACAAATCACACTCAGCAGGTCTTACCAATACAGCAGGTATTTACAACAGTTTGCCTCATGCCAGAAAAATTCAATGAATTTTAGTGTATTGAGAGTGGTTTCAGTTGTCTACTTTGCTTCTGGCCTACAGCCCTGATTAGTATCCTTGCAGAACATACTTTTATTATTTGTTAAAAGAAAAAAAAAGGTAAAATACTTTTCCATATTCCCTCAATATGCCACATCATTTCTTTCAATTTAGGATTCAGAAAAATCAGTTTAAAACCATTTTGGGATCACTAATATGGAAAAATTACCTTTGCTGTAGGTAAAGTTTATAGGACAAAAATCAGTTGCAAGTCATGAGAGAATTCTTTCAATCCAAAGAGAAAAATAACGGAGTAGCTATTAACTTTTCAGATTTCCTTAATATCTTTACTATTTAAGTGCACTTGTTCCAGCCCTTCTCTGTCTCCGTGCATTGTCCATAGTCTACATGTCAGCAGCGTTAAAAAAATGGCACACTTGATACCAAAAAGAAAAAAAAAATCATTTTCTTCTTTGTTACAGTTTCTTTTCCTTATTACGCACTCTCTTTCTCTTTAAAACAATGTATGGCAATAATTTGATAGCCCAGGAGTGTTTTGCCCTCCTGAACCCTGGCAATGACCCAGAGGATTTGCACTCTCCTGCTAATCACAAGTCTGGCTGTGGCCATTTCCCATGACATAGCTGAAATTCTCCAAAACTTGCCCTCTAAACTTCACTAGCCAGCCCATATTGAAACTATTTGCAGTCTCCTCGGGCTGTCAGTCAGAGCTGCCATGCTCTAAACATGCTCTGGCCACAGTGTCAGAGCTGCAAACCTGCTGCCCTCACTACTGACCTGCCATCAGCACTAAGAGCTCCCTCTGGGAGCAGCTTCTCCTGCAGATCTGCTTCCCAGGCAGCAGCCCTACAGCAGCAGGAGCAGGTGCTCTTATCTGACACACACTTTAAAAGGAAACCAAACTTAAATATGAAAAATATACTTTGCACATACTGAAATGACATTTTAAAATATTTATCTCAAGTTAATAAACCCAAGGTCTGTTTCTCTTCCAGGCTGGTTGCCATTCCAGGCTCTCCTCACCATCCCACATTCTCTTCAGTAGTGTATAAGAAGGGCTCTGATTTATTTTATTCTTTTCTGTTAGTATCAGGAACCATGGAGAGATACAATCCAATTTTTGATCTGTCCATGTCCATACTGTATGCCATAAAAATTGAACATTTTTAGTAGTGTTGAAGAAAATTGCAACCAAAATTCAAGTCGCGTAGATCACTCAGTCAGATTTCACCATTTCAAGTTCATTGTTTAACCAAAAAGTCCCACGACCTTTCAAGGCTAAAACCTTCATATCCTGTCCACAGACCATGAGACTTTGTGCACTGATTTACAACTGCTGAAGAAACATCAGTACTTCAGGAACAGGAATGAACACAATTCAGTCTTTTTGGAATTTACTTATTCTTTAACAATTTAAGACAATTCAAGTAGTATCTGATTTCCCCAATATTTCCATTAAAACCCAAAACCAGCAATTTTTAAGTGTATAAAAGTTTTCATTTAAAAACTCCCAAGCATGTCAATTGTTGGCTATTTATATAATATCCCAATAATGCAACAATCCCAAGGCAAACAGTAGCATTACTGTAACACTTTTAGGAAATCTCCCAATAGTGTGTGTATGTATAATGCATTTGAGCTGTTGCACTACACATTTTCATTAAGCACTGCATTTTCTCAAAAATCAGCACAAATGTCCATACCAAGAAAGGTTTCCAAGAGCAACTCAGCATCAGCACAATATGCAACAGCAGTGATGGAAAAAAGCAACTGGCAAGAGGGTCAGTAAAAGATAGATGTATGTGAAACAACCATCATGCCAAGATGTTTGGCTACCTAAGCTAAAATAAATCACCAGCTCTTAACACCAGTGCTATCTAAAGGTAAACTAACTCACACAACGTTAGTCTATTCAAAATACCATCCAATTCCTCTGAACACAAGCTGTATAAATAATGCACTTACTTCAACAACTGAAAATTCCAATCAGGACACCAAGTCTTGCTCACCACATTCCAAAATTCCTTGCCCTTATCTGGTAATTCTTTGGTTTATTACCTAATCATTAATATTTTCCAACATGACTTTAAAAATCAGGCCAAGCACACAACTCATTTACTGAAGAAGTAGATTTTCCATGCAGGATTTTGGTTTCCCAAGTTATTACCTAAGACAGTACAAAATGTTGAGCAGAACAAGCTGCAGGTTTACAGCAGATAGACTCTGCAGACACCTGAATGAGTTCAGCGTGATGACACACGAGTGAATGCACAAGGATAAATTCACCTCTGCACTAGAGCAGCATTTCAGCCCCAGCTGCTTTCCTGACTCTCTGTAACTCAGTATATCTGTATGTATATTTGTATGTATATTTAGAACATGGATTCTGCTGTGTGAAGGCAGCAACATCAGACAATATTTTATCACTTTTTTTCTTTTTTAAAATTGTCCAAGTTTAGGGTTATTTTTGTTGGCTGGTGGGTTTTTTTACAGTGGAAGTTTCAAAAAAACTACATGTTCCCCCAGGGGTTTATAATGATAGCACTTACTGTTAGTTTTGATTTCAGGTAGTTAGGCAGTGTGTGCTTTCATATCAGTTTCCAGTGTGACCCACAACTGTGGAGCTGCAGGAAATCAGCAGGTGCTATTCCAGCCCAGTGATGATGCACATTGGCACTACAGGGACACCCTGACCTGGCTCCTTTTGGCCATTACTTAGTCTGAAGACACCCAAACTGCAATACTAGCATAAAACAGCTGCCACAAAATCCACCCACGATTGCCTCTTCCAGGCTGTCAGACCACAATTCTGGCTCCTATTCTCAGGATACAGATCACTCTTTGGTCCTCTAATACTTTTACTTTCAGGCACAAGCAAAATAAAATATACCAATTTTGTCATACCTACATAAAATCCTGCAAAAAAGTGCCCTGATTTCCATAAGTCTCTAAACATATGTTTTTGTAAGTGAAGATAGTTGACAATAAGCAAAAAAAATACGTTGCCTATCCTTTCATTCAAATACAAAAGTACATTTGGGTAATTGAAAGGAATAAGAGCATAGCACCTCAAATGTAATTGATACATTTTCTCTTATGAATTATGAAATGTATAACCCTATGAAATGTTAATCAATACTTTAATGCACTATTTTTGATAAGCATCACCACTGCATGGCAATAAGTGTTATCTATGGATTCATGAAAAGTTCCTTGATAAAACAAGGATTCAAAATTATTTGTGACCCCTTCAAAGTAGCCAAGTAAAGAATAATTAAATAATTAAGGATGATTATGCTATCTGGAATTATTTTAGACATAGGGCTATGAGGTGGTGTCTAACTTCAGTCTGTCAATAGACAAAATGAGAAGCCACTACTTAATATTAAAAGGTTTTAATCACCTCACAAACTGAGTTTGTCTTTTATCACAGAAAAAAATTAAAAGAGAAAAACATCTCAAATATAATTTTTTGCTTCAAAAATAAACCTTCCTAAAATTCAAGTACTTGTCTCACTCACATAGTTAACTTCACGTATTACCTGCCCCTGACATACCAGTTTCCACAGCATAAATCATTTCTTTGGCTGACTAGCTGAAAACTCTAAACTAATTAATCTGCATGACACAAATGTTAGATTTTTGGAGTATTTTTTATTACTGTGTACACACATGGCTCCCACACAAACTCCACAAAAATTTGTTCTGGAAGAAAAAAACATTACTTGAAAAAAAATCTTTTGACTTACGCCTCTAAGTAAAAGTATGTAATTCACTACCTTAATAGAGTAAAGTTGAGCCTTCCTGGAGGCACTACCAAGTCATTCCCTTCAGCATCAGACCAATTATGCAAGAAATAGTATTATATTTTTCTTAGCTTCACCACAAGTTGCACAATACACACACTGGAAATCATGTGTTTGTCCCCAAAGCACCAAGGGATACACTTTATATTTATATATAAGCATAGACTATATTAAAGACCACAGACTCAAAATTACTTCTCTCCAAAAGGTCTTCTCAGCTCTGTCACTTCACCATCTCATTTAAAATATCATTTGGGCCTCTTTGAATCTTCACATTCCAATCCCACTTGTGACATGGGCATAATTTTGTAGTAGCTTAAAACATGCCTGAAATTCAGCATAACCCAGTGGACATTAAGATAACATTTCCTTTTAACCATCTTTTTTAAATAGTTGAGATTTTTCTGTAATTTGAATAGACTGCTGACATTGTAGTAACATTACCTTAGAGACTGTTTCGAAATAAATTTGAAAATTAAATCAAGATCATCAGATTAAGATCAGAAAGCGAACAATCCTTTTTCTGTCGCTGCAACCTGAAACTAAGTTAATAACATTTAAATTCAAAAGCTATGTTCTTACATAATGTGAGGTTGAGACCAATTTGCCCTTCTTTCAAATTTTACCATTAGATATATACACAAAAATGCCACAGAGCAGAACTGAAAGTCTTGGCAGAGTTAGTTCTGAAACCTCTGCACACTCACACTATTGACACAGCCACGAGTGCACAGGTCACAGCCAGGAATGGAACAGACTGGGAGCCAACTCACAGCTGCCATCCTTACCACAGAGCCAGGACAGAGGCACCAATCCCAAACAACATCCTCTGGGGACCTCATGGCTTCTGTGCAAGGCAGGAAAAGTGGGTCATCCTGGAAAAAACAATTGGAAATACCTGCCAGTGTAGGAACAGCTCAAGCCTCTATCTATGCCAAGTCCACCCTGAAAAGGATCTCAGGAAAGAAAACCCTGAGAACATGACCCAGCTATACTATACTCCCTCTTGTCCATTTTATACTATATTCTAAGAGAAACTGGGTAGCTCCTGTGTGCATGTATTATGTAATAACCCCAACACAGACTTCTAGATCAGTTAGGCTGTTTTTATAAGATGGTTTTAAGCAGAGGAGAATCAATTCAGACTCAGGAAAGGGATATAGCAAATAAGTTTCTCTGACATTAAGATGCCAGAAGATAAAATAAAAGATCCTGAACACCAAGGCACATCCTACCAATGTTACAAGTAGATGCAAACAGCTCAGCTTAGGGTAGGAGACAGTTAAAACTTACTTTCCTTAGCAGCAGTTCATCAATTCTGGCTTCTGCTTTCAGATTTTGTGGGAGTTGAGAACCAACATCTCTCGCTCCCACAAGTTCCTGGTGATGAGCACAATCTTGCACCTCATAGACACAGGATCTTCCAACACTCACAAAAATCCTGTCTACTACATTTAATCTTCCATTCTGAATAGGAGGAGGAAAAAATTTAAAAAAAAGGCTAAACCTCCAATCTGTTATCCCATCCACAGTATCTGCCAAACCTTGAACCACCTAAAAGCTTCCAAACCCTAACATAATATACTGTAAGTATTATACCACCTAAAAGCTTCCAAACCCTAACATTATATACTGTAAGTATTACCGATAAACACAGAATATATCAGGTTGTAGGGGACCTCCAATATCACACAGTTCAACTTCCCACTCAAGACACTTGGCAGATGAGGTTAGTATGGTCCATTCTTTCTAATATTACATATTGTATATATAATCCTATATTATGGCAAGAAAATTGGAAAAATCTCTTTCTATCGGAGAAACAAACAAATGAGTTGACCAACTCATACTAAATACAAAAACCTTAACAAGCAGGCACATTAGTGAGGGGAAAAAACCCTAAACAACTCAGTGACTGCTGATCCAAGACAAGACACCATTTCTACACCTAATCTACACTGTATGCATGAAGTCAATTGTGCAAAGTTACTCGGAAAATAAACCTCACTGAAGTTCCTAACTGCTGCATAATTCAAAAAGTGCAGTGTAAAGTTACACAGAAGTATTGTCACAGACCATTCGACACAGCAGCATCCTCAGCACTCCTCTAGCTCTTGAATGCTCACTGCTAACTGCTAGAGCTTGTTTCAGTATGAATGTTTGAAATTTTCATATATAAAAATTGCTTCCCCACAGTTTTTAAGTGTGTTAGCCTTTCAGGTCACCATAAGGGAGTTGTCAGGCTGAAAGCCTAAAGAAGAGCTCACTCAGGCATTCTTCCTTACAATGAGACACTCAAACACTAGTGAACACACACAAAAAATGCTACAGAAAGTCTCTACTAACTGAACATGTTTCTCAGTTTTTGGACAAGTCTACAGAGTCATGCTAGAGTGATAACTCCTCACTTGACCATACATTATGGTATGATCAATGTGCCTTAAAGGAAGGGGATTTTCCCCCTTTCCATTTCATTATTTTGAAAGACTCTGTGAAGTGAATTAAGAGATTCAAAAAAACCCAGATTGGTAATAAATAAGTCTCAGCTTTTAAAGGTGTATCATTTACACTTTCCATAAAATTGTATTTATTTACATCCACAATTTACAAACTTGAACTACAAAGCTGAAAATCATCTAGCCCTTATTTTTGCCAAGTTTGACACCTGACACATGGCCTACTGTAAGCCACAGCTATCCACAGGCCAACCTAGTGATTGGTCCTTTTTTGATGTGCTTATTTAAACACAGTGAAATTGGTTTACCTCATTAAAATGGAGTTGGAATAAGCTCCAGCTGCAAGACAGCGAGGTGGTCCACATTTTTAAAAACTAGCAGTGCCATTTGGGAAACAGAGTAACAAGCAGTGAAGAAAAATAATTCCCTTCAAGCAATTGAAATACCAGTTTTGATAATAAAATAGTGCAAAACCCAAGGCCAGTAAGAAGAAACAGTTCTCCTTTGAAGTTCACCACCAACTGGGGCAAGTGGCATGTTGCATTCCCCAGGCTTATGGGAAATTTGCTTCTTGTTGTGTCAGGAAAAAAATTCCATTACTGCTGTGGTCCCTCTGGAGCCTGTAATTAGTGATGCTTGTAAATTATACTTTATCAAAACACTTGACAAACACTGCCTTAAAATCCAAACTAAACAGTCTACCTGAGCAATGTTAGTCTAACTCTGTTCTTGTTACAGGAAGGACTAGTGGAAATGGAAACACCGAACCACCATGTGCATTTCCCAGTCATGAGAGTGATGGAGCTTCACTAGTTAATAATTCCTTTAGGCAAGTCAGTGCTTCTGGGGTGATACTCTCACTCAGGCATGGATGTGCCACTGCATCCTCTCAGCAAACCCAGCAAAGGAACATGGCTAGATTCAGGTGGTTTATGGCAGTCACTCTCACTGCAATGCACAGTCCTGGGACTAGAACTGCAGGTGTAGCCACTGGCTGTCATACAAGCGCTTCATATAGCAGTAGAAATGTGAGGTCTCTAGAGCAAGGGAAGGGAAGTTGCTTAAGTGAAACAACTCCTACAGATGAGTAAGTTCCCAGATAAGTAACATCAAGCCACTGCAAAAGCTGCCACTTCTGCTGAAAAAGCCCAAGTGCTAACATAAACCTAGCACAATACACCATCAGCTCTGACCCCAGTAAAGGAATCTAAGGTATGGGGTTGAACAAGTAAGTACTGGGGAAGAATTAGAATAGGATGGTAAAAAGATAAGTAAGTCAAGGGGGGAAAAAAGCAAAAGACCCATCCCAATGCTTTTGCAGACACAACTTGCAGATACATATGCTAGTTGCAGAAAACTCAGTTCAGGGCTCAGAGACAACAGTGTTCCAGTGCACTCAGCAACCTTCTTCTCTCCCAGTGGGACAGAAAGGACAGTGAATCAGGACTGAACCAGTGATGGTTATCAGAACTAACAGAGAGTTCCAGTCCTGTAACTGCATGGTAAGATGCAAGATTATTCTCTCAACAAAAGAAACTGACTGTATAAGCATAACATTTGGGTTTATATTGGATGTCTTACTTGTCAGCATTTTTCCCTCACAGTTCACTAAGCACTGATGTTGTACCTTGCACATAAACCACTCAAAACACTAAACTTAACATTCCTTCATAGATCAATAGGAATGAAGCAAATTCGTATCAGTTGTTTCCTGAAGAAAATCTTTCAGTGATATGTCTTTAGTAAGAGCCCATCAGGGAGTTAAACAGAGCAAAGCCAAAGGCAGGTACTTCATTTGAAATATGCTTCGTTTAATTTTCTTGATAGTATTTGCATTTTCATTGTAGAAAATCTCAAACTTCACCGGTGGTGATTACTGCACATTTGAATAATCTCACGAAGTTCCAAAGTGTTACATAAGGGAAACATTCAAAATCAGTTCATGGACTTTTATAACAAGATGCCACAAGCCTTTGCTTTCAGTGTGTTACACTGAGTCAAGAAATAAAAGCAGCTCAAAGGCACACCTTGTACGACATCCCTGCCTTAGTCATAAGAGTAAGATGATAATAAACCACCCTTGCCAATCTATTCTTATTATAACATTTAATGACTCGCACGAGTTATATTAATTTTGTTTCATGAATAGTTTCTACTCTTGTAAGTTTTACAATGTAGACTGCACTTGGGACATGAAACTGCATCAGGCTCCAGGATCAAATCCCTCCTGGTTCAGCACTGCATTGACCCTTTTGACAGGCACACACATGCCTCAGGCTACAATCCCACGGCTTTTCTCAAGTGAAGGGGATTTGAATCATAATGAAATCCTGGATCATTTATTACTCCATTTCAAAAGCAAATCTCGTGTATTTAAAAGTAATAGCAGCATTCGTTTTGGTGACCTTTAAGTGTCTGAAATAGTTTAAACAGGCATGTCCTATTACCCCTGTGAAACACATTGAAAAGCTCCAGAAAACCTGACTAAAGCTTCCCATTGTACACATTACAGACTTCAAGACTGAAACCAAAGAAGAATTAGAACAAGGAAGTATTTGGCCTTGTATTATTTTGCTCACCAAACCCTTAACTCATGGGGCACTCTGACTGTACAATAAGTCTCTACAGGTCAAGCCAAGTTCTGCTGCCATCAAACAGCCAGCAGTAGACCTGGATGCCAGAAAACTGGTGATGGGAAATGGCCTTTTGTTTTTGAAGACACTAATCAAAATCAAAACTTCATGTACAGCACTTATAATCTAGCCCTCATTAGTGTCTCTAGACCAATGATCATGTCTCCTACTTCTACTATCCACCCCCACACTACAACAAATTCTCATTATCTCTGCAACATATTTTTCAAAGTATTTGAAAGGACTTTTACAAGACTATGAATGTAAACTCATCTTTGGCCTCAGGATGACAGTCTATTATGGAAAGCAACGGAAATATTTACATTATCATTATGATATTTTTCCTGTTACACAGATGAGCTGTCTGCGCTTCAGGTCACCAGTTCAATCTGTTCCTACATTCACTCTGTGTAAGGGAACGGCCTCAGTGTGAAAATAATGCCAAATGCTTCTATTCTAATGTCCTGTTCACAAAAAAAAAAAGACAGTTATATTCATTCTGCATTTTCTCCTACTGGCAGTAATGACAATTTGCAAGTGAATTTCCCAGTGCTCATTCCAGCCATGGACTCCAGCAGCTCTGCAGCACTGACTAAACTGAGCACTCAGCAAAACACTTTTCAGCTCCTTTCAGCATAAAGCCAACAGGAAAGGCAAAAAATATTCATGTATGAATTAACCAATTAAAAGGAAGTTTTGAAACAAGAAAAGCAATATCCATATAGGAATACATTATGTGTGAGTACACTGTGATGTGCTGACATTTGCAGACTAGCTCTAGTAGCAAGGCCAAAAAGCTACGTTGGCAAAGCAAATGCAGTAAATCTGATTCTGACAAACTTAGAGCTGCACTGTCAGAGTTACAGGGTTATTCAGTTTCTGGAAAAGAAACTGCCTATAAACCATCAGGTCAGAATCCCTACAGTAATAATATACCTGTGATATAACCTAATTAATCTCCAACTGCAAACTACACAGCTACTCAATCCTCTGTTGAGCCTAACAAAAGCAGCCCAGGACTGCCACAGACATATCCACTCTGCAGGGGCCACCAGCAACAGCGGCTCCTCAGCCTTGCCATCACCACAAATCAAACCAGAGGAACCAGAATACGAGACTGTAGGGAGCTACAGCGCTTGAACTGGTGCTAACAGAAGCAAAAGTCCAAAGTTCTGAAGACTAATGCAAGAAAATGGCAAGCCAATAATGCCCACCCACAAGTATTGTATTTTGAGAACGCTGTAATAGCTCTCAGTCATGTGAAAGCCATCGTAACCAGAAGTTGAGTCACTGTGTTTTTCCCCCCAATTTAACTTGTCACTCTGAACACAGAAGTTGAAGCCAGTTAATAGGGACACATTTCAGAATTGGCAGAGCACACGCGACCACCCTCAGAAACCACGTCGCCAGCTCCCTAGGTGATGACTAACCATGGAGTCCCAATCCAGCTGTCTTTGCTATAACTCACTTAAAGCAGAAAAAAAGTATGTGTAAGTTCAGAAAAGCCTAATTTTGCTAAGCAACTCCAGGATGTTCTCAAATGTTCTGTTTGTGGAGAAAAGAATGAACTCTGCTGGGAATGAATATCTAATTGGAAAAAGTGAGTATATATTCAATTTTATCAATATTCCTTGTTTGATACTAAGAATAAGACAAACTTCAAGAAGCATCAGAAACTATTTAACAACAGCTCTGTTGATGCAAAATCCTGAGCTGGACTTAGTAAGTTCACAAGCCTAGTGTTGGTGTCAGTAAAATAAAGTAAGTATTTTCCAGTTGGGGACTGCATTGAGCAGGCAGTATAACAGTATAACAATTTTAAAGATATCGTCTCCAATCCATGTGATTTGAAACTAGGATATGTTTGAGACTGCTATAAAACCCCCATATTCAGGAAAATGGGCATCCAGCAACATGGTTAATGCTACCAAATAATAAAGTGGCAGATTAATCCCACAAATCAGGAGCCTCCTGATTTCTTGAGCTAAACATCAATGAAGAGCATACGTCATCTTTAGAACAGCATAGGGAAAAACAGGGGAAATGCAAGACAGTAGATATTCAACTAACAGAGTAAAAACTGATTTCCAAAGCAGACTTATGCTTAATCTACATGTGTGGCATTTCTTCTGGAAATGCATAATCCTTTGCCACAAACTGCCTCAAATATCTTCATAATAAAATGACCTGATCACAGAAGCTGGCAATAGATACCTTCTTAGAAGAAAGATGCTGCTAAAACCCAGCAGTAATTTTCACAGAAAACACCCTTTCTTCCCTAACTATACCTATTTCCCCTAAGAGGGGAGACAAGACATCTGCATACTATCATTTGAAATAACCGATTTCACACAGGGGAAAAAGCAGCACTGAGAAGGAAGCCTTCTGGCTTTTTGACATGTTTTCCTCTGTTTTCTCCAAAAATCATTATCATAGAATCATAGAATCAACCAGATTGGAAAACACCTCAAAGATCAAGTCTAACACTACTGTGGTTACTAGACCACAGCACTAAGTGCCACATCCAGTCTCAGCTTATATTTTTAATTATTTTTCTGCGCTGATTCTGACAGAAAAACATCCTTTGGTGTGTACTTGTACCAAAGAAAGAAATGTCTACATACATTATTTACAACCAGCGCCCAAAAGAAGATCTAGAATAACTTCAGCTTGATAAATGGTATAAATGTCATCCAGATATCTGCAGCACAAGCCTCTGACCTAATGCACATCTTTCTCAAGCCAGAAGTGCACCCTAGAGACCAGCAAACACTTACTGTAATTATTTACTGTCTTCTAAAAGGACCTGCTGTGATCTATACACAGTAAAACTACAATTACTGGATGTGGATAAAACCACAAAAACACCCTGTTACAAGCCCATGCGATTTTGTCATGGCAACACTGTAATTCAAACTCCTGTAACAACTGAATTGTCAGGATCCTGCTTTAATGGGAAATGATAATGGAGCTTCAAGGCAGCAGTCTGGGAGAGCTTTCTTTCTACAAAGAGAACAAACAGAGAAATAAAGAGGACACAAAGAAAATTTATGAACTGGTTGCTTTACCAAACAGAGCTTCTGATGACATCCACAACACACAAGAGTGAATTTGATCAGGAGTCATGGTTTGGTACTTTGAGCTTGCTCAGGATCAGGGGGTGAAGGAGGGTTTACAAGCCACACTTCTAGCAAGGCTTTCAGCAATAAATCCTTGACAAATCATACCCATGTGCACAACCTCCTAGCTACAATAAACATCTAGCTATAAAGGCACTCAAAGGAAAGCAGACATTGGTAAAACCTAATACACACTACACTTGTCAAATTCCAACCAGGAGACACTGACTTACTGGGGCCAACTCCTGACAACAGCACAATGGAACAACACTGTCACACAGTGAAGGTAAGAACACCTTTATATTTATGTTTAACTTAGGCAGCTTCAGAAGTAAAGCAGTAAGTTAACAGTTCCAGCTACTCCTACTAGGAATTATCCAAGGAAACTACTTACAGAAAATCAGATACACACACTGCACAAACAGTAATATATGGAAGCAGAAGTCAAGAAAAGAGATGGCAAATAGTAATGTGTAAAAATAAAACTAAAAGCCATTATGATGAACAATTAAACATACTACACAGGTTTTCAGTGTCTAATGAGTTTATAATTAAAACTGCTTTTAAGCATGCATATCCAAACAGTAATACACATTTCTCATCAGTATCTTCAAAGCCTATGAATTACAGGAACAAACCATTATTTCTAGGCAGTTTTAACAAGTAGTTCAAGGAAAAGCATTGAGCAATGAAGGTCTTAAAGCCAGCAAAAATAATAAAAACTTCGCCTGAGAAGTCTTCAGCAACATTTGGTGTATTTTGTGTAGATGTGCTTTCCTGTTTGTAATCTCCACTTAAAAAAGTCAACCAATACTCCATGTTTACTGGTGCTCCTCCTACCTCCTATCCTATCATACTTACATTTACAGTTTACATTTAATTTTACAGAACACAGGTACCTTATTAGCTACAATTGCATTTACTGCATGCTAAACTAGAAAGCTTAGATGATGAAGTACAATGCATAGTTGTGGTCATGAAACACAGAAGAGATTTTTCTTATTTCAGGAAGCTGAATTTTACTTCAGGAAAAAAAAACATTTTGAAAGTAAATTAAATATAAACAGATAAAGACTACTTAAATCTCATTACAAATGACATCAGGTCAGTGCAAGTTAAAGTTCCACATACTATTCTCTCTCATCCTTCCAAAAGCAGCAGTTCTATAATGAGGAGGATGCCAGATAATTCCTGACAATCATTAACCTAAAAGAAAAGTGACATATTTCACTTTCCAATTTGTTTCAGTGATTCAATTAATGTCTGAGTAGCACTTTAAAAAGCAAAACAATCGCTGATATCTACTGACATCTCCCTGGGAAACATTAATTTCCAATTAGGAGCCACACAGTCAAGCCCATGGTGAGACAAGCTGTCCCCCTGCAGCCCATGGAGGTGGAGCAGGTGGATGCCTGAAGGAGGCTGTAATCCTGTGGGAAACCTGCCCTGGAGAAGGCTCCTGGCAGGGACCTGCAAACCCTTGGAGAAAGGAGCCCAGGCTGGGGCAGGTTTACTGGCAGGAGCTGTGACCCCACGGGGGGCACACGCTGGAGCAGCCTGTTCCTACAGGACTGCACCCTGTGTAAAGGACTCACACTGGAGCAGTTCATAAAGATCTGCAGCCTGTGGGAAGGACTCACATTGGAGAAGTTCGTGGAAGACTGTGTTCCGTGGGAGGGAACCCACCCTGGAGCAGGGGAAGAGTGTGAGGAGTCCCTCCCTTGAGGAGAAAGGAGCAGTAGAGGCAATGCCTGATGAACTGCCCATAACCCCCTATTTTCTGTCCCCCTGCTGAGGGGATAAGGGAGAGAACTAGGAAAGTTAAGCCTGGGAAGATGGGAGTGGTGGGGGAAGATGTTTTTAAGATTTGGTTTGATTTCTCATTACTCTACTCTGATTTGATAGGCAATGAAGTTAATAGCCCCAAGACAGGTCTGTTTTGCCCGTGACAGTAACTGGTGAGTTATCTCTCCCTGCCCTTATCTCACCCCACAGCCTTTCATTATATTTCCTCTTCCCTGCTCAGCTGAGGAGAGCAGTGCCAGAGCTGCTTTGTGGGCACCAGCATCCAGCCAGGGTCAACCCAGCACACAACCTCAGCCATCCTGTGATTATGCTAAAATTGAATATTACCTCTTTTTAAGGCCACTCAGGGAATTTGTATTGCATGCTACAAGTACTTACTCACTATTTTACCCAGCCATCAATCAACTTCCAAAATATTTCACTACACAAGAAAGAGGCATCCCACTGATCCAGTTTGACAAATCTCACAGTGCTACAAATACTTACACCATGTTAACAACAAGGAACTTGCTGTACAACGGCTGTTCGTGGTACTATGAGGTTGTCCCATTTTATTGAAACAAATATCACATCTACAGTATCTCCATTCTGTTGATCTTGCAGCTTTAGACTACTTCAGAAATCATTATAGATGGATATAATTAGACATTGAGACACCATAACTACAAAGTTATGAGATTTTAAAGGTATTATGGCCATAAACCCATCCCGTCTCAGAGCTCAGGATCACAGGGCTCTGCTGTCACACCACAATGTTCAGCTTTGGTATGAAATCTGGATTCTGGTACTACCCTAAAAGTTAACAACTTGATTTCAGAGCCTAATGGATGCTTCCATTAACCTGAGCCTTTTGGTATCAGATTTCAGTATCTAAATTTCCAGAGCCTGGTTTGTTTGGTCAAGTGACAAGTAAGACAGTTCATTAAAAGCAAATAGACCCAACAAATGTTTCACAGCTATACATTCAGTGGAGGTATTAATTCTCCATGCAAGACTTGAGTTTAGAGCACTTTTAAGAGGGTTTTTTTAACTCACACAAAGGAGTTTTACCTTGACTACTTAGCAGCTGGCTGGATGCATGGAGGCTTCATCAATGAAACAAATATATTCTTACATGACAGGGTGTTTGCAGGGGAATGGGCCAATTTCCCCCTTTTGTTTTGTTTTAAAAACTATTTAAGTATCTCATGGACCACTAGCATAGTTGGGTTTTAGTGAGAAGCAGATGCACTCTGATCATTTTATACACCAGCTGTGCACACAGAGGAAACACAGGATTCCAGCACACACAAAGCTTTGTTTACAAACTTTGCTGATAAATTTCATGAGTTGTTTTGGATATTAGAAAATAATTACCTTGGAATCAAACCCTGGTTTTATAGCTGTTAAATTACATGCTTCATTTCATTATCCTCTTTCTGTACATTTCAGCATTCGTATTAATAATACCTTTTTCCTTTATGGCTAGACATTAGTAAATATCAGAACCTATAAAGATATCTTTCCTGTTTCTATTTCTTAATTTACTAAAAATTCCTTTTCCTTGATTCTCATTAAAAGTGCCTGCAGTTTGAATTATTAGATTATTATCCCAGATAAAACAGTTAGGAAGCTTTAAAACCTAGGCAGTCAAGGCAACAGAGCGATGGCAAATATTTCCACTAGAGAATCCAATCAAGGGTTCATTCACCATCCAACTTAAACTTAAAACTCTTATCTCAACCAAAGCAAACAAAATCCATGAGTCTCAAAGCCACTCTTTCTAGAAGAAAAGGCTCAAAACCTTATGAGAAACTCGTTTTGTGGGACGTTTCACATTCCATTTAAGGTTTATTTCACTATATATATTCCTGCTTCTAATATCAACCAGATGTGACAACGAAGTCAAACCAGGACTGCAAAAGATGCAAGGATATCCTGAAGCTCAGCATTTTGGGAAAGGCTTGGAGAAAAAAAAGGCAAAAAGCACCTGGAGCTGAAGTGACTGGTGGAAGGAGCAGTTATAATCTGAGAAGGATTCTAAGTTAAATTTCATTAGTTTCATTGCAGCGCAAACACACTGTGCCCTGACCTAAGCACACTACGGTGACAGGGAAACCATCAGGGACAACAGCACTGCTGTCCCAAACCATGCAAACAGAGTGCACAAGAAACAGCACAAGAACCCATCACCACCAAACGGGTTTGTTCTCCATAGACAAGAAACACAGAACATAGAACACTGAGAAAAGGCTTCATTTTGTTTTGCGACCTTGAACTACTCCTGAAACATGAACAGGTCTTCCCTGAAACCCTCCAGCACACAAAATTCCTGCATGTTTAAGCAGGTCAGTCACTCCATCTCCACTAAACTCTATTCATGCTAATAAGTACGCTCAACTTTCACACTATTATCAAGTTACCAAACTTAAAATGTCATCTTTCTATTTAGCGTTACACTAAAAATAATTATAATTAAAAAATCGAGCTTGTACCTTCATTAACAAAGCTGAGAGCTATTCCAGTCACTGCATGCCTGCTGAAGAGGGCAGAATTCATCTGTATTTCCCACATGGACAAGTCTGTGAGCTCTTCACTTCAATGAATAAACCCAAATTTTCCAGTTTGGGTTTACTGCAATGGCAACACTACGTTCTTAAAATTTTGCATTGTTTGAGCTGTAACAAGCTTACACAACTAAAGTACTTGATTTTGGACTTTCTACTCATGAGGATTATCACTATTAAGAATAAAATAATGGACTAATAGCTTAGCAGCCCAGAGTCAAGAGTTTGAAAATATGGCAGCAGGAAGAATATAGCTATATCATAGAAAATTAAGATCTGTATTATCTACACTTTGTAATTTCATTTCAATTTACTCCTCGTAAATTCCACAGAATCTACATCACCCCTGCACCATTCTCTCTCTTATCAATTTTTGTTTCACTACTTTTATTCCCTTTCATCACTTCCTCAGCTGTGCTTTCTTCTCGAAAGGCTGGGTCAGAGCAGCTGTGGGAGAGGAATGCAAGCACCAGACCTTCTTCACTCCAGCATTTTACCCTGAGAGTGAACAGAGTGGCACTGCTGGAGTTCTGACAAACCATAACACAAGTGAGAAAGAACAACTCTGAATCCAGTAGTAGCAGGACCAAGACAATAACACAAAACAATAGAACATAAGCTTCTTAGACACATACTTTTATTTTCCCCCAAAGTATAATGTGTGTGTGTGTATTTTTACGAATTCTAGCAGGAAGCAAATTTCTCATTCTTGTCCCATGACTGAAAAATACAACGAAACTACACTTGGAACTGTTAACATTTCACTTAGCTAAGATTTATTTACTTGAAATGCACACTCTATTTATATAACACTTGTATCTTCAAAAGGAAAAGCAAGCTTCTTCTGACAAACAGTGTTAAAGTGATCTATCTAAGGCACTATTAAACAGTAAGCAAGACAGAGTGAATGTCAGTGAATAAAGACAAATGTTCCGACAGCATCCGTTGGGAGGCATTACAGAACACAGCCTTCAGATTAATCATTCTATTCTATGTAATTTTATTACAATCTTTATATTCCAAAAGCAAAATTATTGCCCTTGCTGTTAAGGACTACAATGTATCATGATTACATGATGTGCTAAAAAATACACTCTCTGGTATTGAAAAGCCCCAACTACCTTCACTTAGTTCCTTTGTGAAAGGTTCCTGAGGACAGATGCACACAAGTTAGAAACACACACAACCTTCCATGGAAACCACATATTACCAGAAAGTTCCTTTCAGCCTCATAACAGTCATGTACAATGTGACCACTCACAGAGCAAGCTTCAACATGTTCAAGTGGAATTTGTAGTGTTACAGGTAAACTCTATATAAACATTTAATTTGAAAGCATCACCATTTCCTTAGGCAACCAACCCACATGTAGCAACTCTTCTAAGAAATAACTACACCTGGCACCTTGTGGAGACCAGATAAAACTATCTGCAAGTAGGTACCAACTCACATTTCACACTCGAAGGGAGCAGCAAGACACAAAATTTCAAAACCATGTAAAGAACATGAGGAAATCCATTGAGCAAATATATTCTAGTGCATTCAAAAGTCATGACAAAGCTTGCAAAACAAGTCCAACAAAGATTTTCTTTCAAGCAGATTTTAAGACTAAAAGACAGCTATAGCTTATAATTACTTATATTTTTATATCTTTTTTAATCTGCAGAACGGTGTCATTGACTTACTTGTACAGGTTTCATGAGCAAGTTTGGACAACACCAAAAATTCATTACACAAATTCTCCAAACTGTATCTATATCACTTGGTGCACAAAACTGTTCAACTTACCTCTTTTAAAACATCAACAAAGATCCTACTTCTTTAAATAATCATCTGATTCCAAAATTAATCTGCACTATCACCATGTGGCTTGTATTTCCACAGGAAGAACAACTTACTGCACTGCCTAAATGGTTGGTTTGGTTGCAGATAGAGATATTAAAGCAGTTATTAGAAGTCCATGTGGATGGATCCACTTTGCAGCCATTTGTGGTCAACTAGACTGTACTGGATACGAGAAGTTGTCACTTTTCCTCATTTCTATAACTCTACATAGAGAGTTGGAAATAATTCACCTTGATGTCATCATGGTGAATATACGAGGAACAGAAAAATTTTGTGGTTTCTCTTCCCTCTGATATTTATGCTCTATCAAATTACAACTACACACAGGCAAACATAGCACACACTCTAAAAACCCTTACTAACTAGCAGTTTAATATCACAAAAATTAAACCTTTCACCAAATCAAAACACAAACATGCAAACCTGTACAGTAAAGAACATACAAAAGAAACATACAAAAGAAATATAAATGAGATTGTACTTACAGTCTAGTTAACTTCTGTGTGTTCTGGAAAAGCAGCTCTGGAAGAACTTGCAATTTATTCTTGTTCAGACGCCTAAACAGTTACAATTAGAATAAAAAATTAGATTATCTTTGAATTTAAGAAGTTTTATTCTATTATGCATAAACACACAAAGACCTCATGGTACTAAACCTCATGCTATGAACTCAACAGAGGATACATTGGGCACATAATTCATACATGAACCTAGACCTGCATTCGTGAGGTTAGGAGCTAAGGGACAGTCACCACAAAGTCTGAATGGTTTAACATGGATGAGTACACAAATATATTTTTCTAAATTTTCCTCTGGATGCCCACTGACAGTGAATCATACACTGAGCTCACAGGGCTTTGATGAAGAGCTACCAGGAGGTATCTGGATTTTCTCTCTCCTTCTAAAAATGGAGGCACAGTCAAGTCAGTAACTTGGCCAACCAAGATTATTCCCACCCTAGCTATAATTTGTACAGTATACACAGTGATTTATTTTTTTAATGACTTTCTTGAAACTTCACTTTGAAAACACAAGCACTGCTGTAGAACATACAAATATATGGGTAACCAGACAACTATATTGTAAAGGGAAATAGAATACAAAACTTGAAGATTCTTCCAGAAACATTTTAGAGAACAGATTAATGTTTATACATTAGTTGCTTTTACTCACTCACTATGAAAAGTCTTACACTGATGACAACTCGGTTTTTAGCAAACAACTGTTACAAGCTATTCCAGCCTAGTGGCTATAAAAAGCACGAGCCTCCTCTCCTTCGTAAAACGTGTGACAGCCCTGAGAAATCTAAAAGCAGTTCTACTTGTAAGACACAATCTTTTTCTTCAATCCTTGTTCTGTTGTCTGACAATAACAAGTCACTTGCTCTCACAGTCCTAGTGGATGCTATTTGCATAATGAAGTTGACCTGAACTAATGACATACAACCTCATCGTTCTAAACACCAAGGTGTCTTCTCATGCAAGTTCATATATAAGCCTGTCTTTCTGCCCCTTTCTTCCCAACCTACCTTAGAAGCTAACTTTGACAGCAGATCTATTTTTACTGAAGTTTTGACTTCCAAAGACACCTGAAACTTCTGTAAACCTACTGCTACTTAGCATCCCATATCTGATTTTCAGTTTTCTTGCACACTGAGTAACTTCACTACCAGAATTCAAGAATTTTTGAAATTGAAAGGCTTTCCTCAGAGATCAAACTAACGTTGTGAGGTTTGATATAGCAGATTTTTCACATGGCTACCATATGAACATGTCTTGCAAGATAAAGGGCTGATGGAGAAGAGGGGAATATTAACTTCACTTTCTGACACCTAGAACAGATCAAAGGCTGTTCTGCAAGGCTGCTCCCAGCGCCTGCACGCTGTGCATTTCACACACCACACGCTAACTTTAGCAGATACAAATATTGGTTATGTCTTAGTGCTTTTACCACCTACCCAATTACATTTCTGAGATAAATGAACTAACCAGTAAATGAAACACTAAACATGACCATGAGAGATCCTAAGCACTAGTTTGCATTTGGGAGAGGACATGGGAAGATTTTAAACTGAATTCCCTTACATCCATGTGACATTTCACAATTCTATACCCAAGTAAATTTAATCCTGATCTTGTTTAAGTCCAGGCTGGCAGCAGTGTGCTATTTAACCCTCATCAAATTCATTACTTCAGTAAAATGTGTAGCATCTTGTAGAATACCAAGATGAAATACAAGAAAAAAGATTACTTATGACAACACAGGGCTCAGGACTCCTCAGTTCCACCCTCATTTGCCAAGACAACCACTAGTCATTAAGAAACACTAAACATATTCAACTTATTTATTGATCAGAATGAAGGAGTGCCAGTGAAATGCATCTATTCCACATGCTGAATGTTTAGTCCTGTGTCTGATTGCCGTTTCAGACCTCACAATGTCCACACAGTTACCCACTGCCAACCCAAAGTCATCTGACTTAACACAAACCAACATCCAAGGAATATGTTTTACAAATACTCTTTTCTCTACTTGCAAGGATTTCACAAATGCTAAGTTTATTCTCATTGTTTTAAACCAAAGAAATTAATCAAAATCACATTTTCTAGAACAGGATGTTTCACACCAACTAATAGACAAGAAAATACATGTAGTAACAGAAAAATATATTTTCAAGGTTAGAAAGAAAAAGAGAAAAGAAACATGAGAAGTCAAACATTTACAACTTCCAGTGACACAACAACTTAGAGGGGAAAAAAAAACTAACATCAAATTTTTTTCCATAACTGACTACCAAATTAATCCACAAGATTAAATATTTTTAATTATTTCCTATCATTTGCATGGGCCAACACTTGTCCTACATGCGAAGGAGAAAGGACCAAGTTCTCAGCTGCCCTTTTAAACTGCCCTAAGCATTTTAACATTTCATCCTAACATTATCTTAGTATTGATTTGCATTTTCTTTGTGAATCTGAGCAGTAGACTAGAATTTAAAAAGTCCACACAAGGACACTTCAGCAAAGCTCACATTGTGACGTGCACTAGTACTAAACATTACATATGGTTCTAAACTTATTAAATATTTTTAACATCATGTTATAAATGAAGGTCTTTTTCCACTGCAGCAGTAAGCAAGCTGAACCCATGCACCAAGGCCAAGAATGTAATGACATTCTTTGCTTTAACTCGTGTAAGCTTGAGTTTCAAAATAACCCACCAGGACTGGTTAGTGCTCCTGTAGGTGCACAGTATTTCTGCCACAAACCAGAGCTTGCAGCTCTAAGACAAGGCTATCTTACTAATTGATAACAAAGCAAATGAAGGATATTACAAACATCTGAAGAGTCCATGACTAATGATGTCTTCGTGCAAGCTATGGGACTCTCCAAACAACCTTTCACCACTTGCTACGATGAAATTCAAGTTGAAATTTCCACCAAAAGTCCTTTTATTCATAGTTAGATTCTCAGGGAAACTGAAGGAATGAACAGGGGTTTGTTTCTTATGAACATCACCTACTGTATTACAGCTGTAAATAACTTCTACTGCAGTACTCACTGAAATATAAGACTAGATCACCTCACACAAACGTAGACATATTGATGTAGGATACACTTAACATGCTTATATTTATTATGTGCCAGGAAGCCACCAATAACCCAGAAAAAAATATCCCAGTTACACCTCTTATTTCTCTTCCTGGGCTTGAGAGAAAGGCCATTAAGAAAGTTCTCAATACAGAGGTATCAAAGTACCAGACAGGATGTTTTTAAATTCCAAAAAAGAGACATAGACATGTTTAAAGATTATTTAATGAAAAGACCAAATGTTCTGAATGGTCATTTATAAACACTGCTTCCTTCAGTTTGACAAAGAAGTGCCAAACACAGATGAAATGCAGTGGAATAGTTCCTAACACATCATTTGACAAGAACGTCAGTTTAGCCTCATCCATCAGTAAGTTCTAGGACAAAGAGGGAAATTTCAGG
>NW_008677618.1:0-41946 GCF_000695815.1 Acanthisitta chloris | reverse complement strand
GGAATGCCACCACAGGGCAGGGCACGTGGCTGTTCCTCAAGAGAAGTGCACAGCACAGGGTGGGCACACTGTAAGGGATCTGCAGTGCTGCAGCCCCTTCTCACACCAAACCACCCCCAGAGCTGCATGGAAATGCCCTGTGCTTGCCTGAGCCTCTTACCTCTGAGAGCCTTTCACCACCACATTACTGCCTAAATCTTCATCCTCTCAGGTGCTCAAGTTTAACTACAGCAGTATTTCTCATTTCATAACAAATACCTTGGAAATGCTAAGGTCATATACTAAAAAAAGTGAAATTAAAATGGTCTGCAAAGAGTTCATAAACAAAATCAGCCAAAATCTTCTGAAATGATTTTGTGAACACTGCTCTTGGGACTGCACTTTAGCAACAAATAGATACTCCTGATTTTAAATTAGTGAGTTAAAACAGAAATAACATCAAGATATGATCTCTGGAAATTGAATTTAAACACAAACCACTTTTGCAACTGTAACTAGCTACATCATGAAGGCATGGCATGTCAGCTTTGTGCATCTCAACATTAGACTAGAAATAAAAAAGTATCATTTACACTTTCTCATGAGTAAAATCAGTTACATTTTGACCGTCAACACTAAATCCTCGTAGCTGTTCAAATTGGGAATACCACCTGGGACTTAGGACACTGCAACTAAAACTTGAAACCTGCCTCTTCCATCATGCTAGAAACACATCCACCCTGCAACCTACACATACAAGTGTGTGCACACACAGCACCAACCACCACCACACCAACCTGAGGTACACCCAGGGGCAGGAAGGAATCTGAGGCACAGAGCCAGGCAAGATCTGGAAGATCTGGTCCAGATTATTTGACCTGAGACTGCTGGATGAGAATGCAGCTGCTCAGTCTCTGAAGTATTTTGAACTGGCTGTTTTACAGCTAATAAGACCTGCAAAGTATTCCGGGAATTCGGAGCACTGGGTAGAATGATGCATAAGCATCTAATGCCACAGAACAGATTAGCTCCAGTGCTGGATCAGAAGCAGCTCTGGATGTGCACAGCATGGAGTCCAGACTAATAAAGCCTCCTGGAAGCTGAAGAACTGTACAGAGAGGCTCTCCAGGAGTCATATCAACTCTGGCAATACCTGCATTGAGTCAAATTTATTAAGTCTGATTAGACACATACTGACTGCACAGCCAACCATCTCCATACACTGCAACTCCCTCCATCTTCCAGACTACTTCAACCACTACTATACACAGGAAATAGAACTTAGCACATTCTGTTTTGTTAGTCTGCTCCTCGAGTCCCCAAAAGTGACCTCAAAAAGTTGACCAGCCACCAACTGCACACAACAGTTCTCAAGGTGTGAGGAATGGGCTTCCAGGAGTCCATATGTCACCTCCAAGGCACCCATGAAGACCACCACACTGCACAGTGCTCTCTCACTGGGCTCATATTCACCTATGGTTCTGCTGGAAAATGTTTAGGGAGCTATAAATGATAAAAGCTAAAAACCCACAATCCTGTATGCAAGAGTTCACTGCAGAAATGAAATAAATATTCCTGAGATTGCTTAGTAAAATGAAAAATTCAGTCTAGGATATGTTTACCTAGAGTTTAATTATGTTTGAATACAAGGTGGTTTCAGACTCTCAAAAGCCCTTGTACAGAACCAGCCCCATCACTGATTGACTCTTCTAATCACTTGACAGAGAATACAGAGCTAAAATGTCCCTGTTTGAAATTTTGGGATGTTGGAGAAGCATTTACTTCTATTAAATGTATAACACTATATATAATAATATCTGTAACATCATATATACACATAATATCATTGCCCACCACAAAAAAATTCAGAACCACTGTTGGCACCAAGAGATAGGCACATGTGTACATGCATATACAGGCACATCATATCAGTGTATCTGCATTCACCTAGGTGAACATGACTTCCTTCTCACCTGAGTTCAGCCAAAGCCCCTGTGGCCCATCTCCCATGCCTCCAAGTAAGCTGTTGCTCCTCCTAGTTACATCGCATGGTGACCTCTATTCTCATATAAATTTACTACATAAAGGTCTGTACTTCACAGCTGTATTGTGTTATAAACTGCATTTTCTTGCCTTATTATTCAAATGGCCTAACATGCAGATTTGTAGAATTTGCGACCTTTAAAAGTCCCAAGAAACACACATGCAACACTGTGCTCTGGTTAATTATCGTTTTCCTTAGAGCAGCCACATACAGCATGAAACACACTTTTTCAGCACAGGACAAACACTCCTTCTCACCTCCCAAAAATATTTTGCTCATATATAAAACAAGTGCCAGTTTCCCCCTTTCCTCCCTCAGCCTACTGCCCAATTGGGGGTTCCTATGTCCTGAAGGCAAAGGGATAGAGGCAAACAACTTCTGTGTCAATCACAGAATATCAAGGGCCCTTAAAAAAACAATGGAGAAGTTATTAACTGTTAAATTCCTACCTTCCTGGCTCCAACCAGGCTAATCGTATTCCTTCCTCTGTCTGATGCTGGGATAGGAGAGAAACTTAACTATTAAGATTCCCTTGATTATTAAAACACAGAGTAAGAAACAACCACTGAAGCCTGGAAAGAAACAACTCTACCAGCCTAGACGTAGACTGAAGATGTTTATCAGGATCATTCTGTGAAACAAATGGAGGAAAAGACCTACTCTTTACAAAGGTTCTTTTAATATTTATTCTATTGTCGTCTTATTCTTTTTCTTGTCTTCTGGATAACTTCTGGATGAGTAATAACACCTCCATACTGATAGGGAAATTTTCAACTTGTTCTCAAGGCAGAGATCATGTTTTCCTGGAGGAGAAAGTTTCTGTGGCTACTGACTTCAGCTGCATCCCTCAGGTTCACACCTGGAAGAGAACCTCCAGTTCAGGTACTGTTGTCTCATGGAGCTCTACCCACAAGAACAGCAAACAGAATTTAAACCTAATCAATGTCAAAGACATGATCAGCATAGATGGAAAAGACCAAGATGCATAGGGAAGCAAAACTAGAACATTGCTCAGCTTGCAAATGTGTTAATCGTTTTTTTTCAAGAAGAATCTAAACCAGATTCTTTGCTACTGCAAATTATGAATAACACATTTCAACAAGCATGCAGTGTAACACCCCTTACATGCAAAATATCCCTTCCTTCTCCAGGCATGTATCACCATTTGAAGACTTTAGAAACTTCAGAAGAATTTCAGGGTTAAGAAGTCAAATAAAGAGATAAAAGAGCATTTTAAATCTGAGAGACCTCTGCATTCCTTATACGACTAATTTGAAAAAGCTTTAATGCAACCACAATCCTAACTGACTTCTGTCATTTACTTACATATAAGGTGTACAAATGGGTGCCCAGAGTGAGTCTGAGTAACAACATCTACAGGTCATACACTGGCCAGTATTTTGAGACAGAGCATTTTCAGATTCATGCTTTATTCTCACAGCTGCACGACAGTTTTACTCTAAGAAACAAATCAAGGAAAACCCAAAGCCCTTTTTGCAAATTTACAGTGAGTGTATGCCCACTAAGTCCATGAGAAATTTCCTCCTTCAAAGTCCCCAAGAGGCACTCACCTCCTTCCCATGAAGTGTGTAATCAATATAAAAGCAATGCAAGTGTTATTTATTCAAGCTTGGCAAACTGCAATTTTCCAAGACAACTTAATTTCTCATTATGCCACTGACTTGGTTTGAAAATTTTGAATAACATAACATCAGTTACTTCATGCAAACTGCAAATATTCAAAGCATGAGCAGAAATCACCAAATCTGCACAGCTATAGAGGAAAAAGCAAAGGACCTAGCTTCTGCCAGGCAATCTCACAGCAATCTCACAGCCAAAAGCTCTTATATGTGTCTTCACTTTTCATTCATAATGTCTTGTGGTGTTATATTAACTAATATTACACTTGCATATTACTGAACACATTCCATCCAGAAATTCAAGTTGATACATAGGTTCTGACATAAACTGTAAGCTTTATTATTACCTCTGAATAGAGCAATTATCTGGTTTTAGCTCCATCAATGTGTGATACCCATCAGCTTCCAAATCCTGTGTCTGCTTTTCTACTGAGCACTGACAGCTTTACTACCAAATCAAAGTACTTCATATTTGTCATGAAGTAAGTAGTACTCAGTTCCTTTCCATGCAAGTTCAACAACTTTCAAGTTGGATTTAACATCCATATTCACACTGCTACCTACTACATAACTCATTCTCCACCAGAAGATTGAAATTACAGTGCTGTTAAATTTTTTAATAGGAGCTTGAAAGGAGCCGTCCTGCTACTTCAGCCTTTAATATCCAGAAATTATCCAAGTAACTTTGGGTTCACTCCCCAATTTGGCCATTTATTTTATTTCACACTCAGAGCATCTGGGTCTCATTTTTGACAATCAGCAAGCTTGCTTTTTCTCCTTTGTTGTTAAGAGCTCCATGGCATTGTCCTCAGAGAACAGCCTCGGGGAACATGATGCAGTTGAAGGAGTTGCTTTGAGTTAATTTAAGGGAAAAGCAGTTACATCACAAGCTTGGGCAGAACCAAGCAGCATTAATAATGACTTACTGCATAATAGGAGAACTCAAACAGAAGGACAGGAGTTACTGAACTCCAAGGAGTAACTAAGTTTTCTCTTTTGAGCACACTGACTTGGGAAGCAGTGACACGAGAGCAGAGCCAATTGCATTCAATAGGTTCACCAGGAAATCCTACTAAGCACCAACAAATAAGTTTTGGTCATTAATGTAACTTCTTTGCTTTGTATTACTTCCTTTTCGTAAGGAAAAATGGTCAAGATGCAGCACCCATTAAAAAGTCAACCTTATCCATTACTTTCTGTCATCACTTCCTTATATTACTATCCTAGGAAATAAAACCAGACAATATATAATGGAATTTCAATACGTTTGCTATGAGGAAGCCCAGGACAACCATATTCCAGGATTATGGTGTGGGATAAATGAACTTCTTTAGCCACATGACATGTTATTCCCGAAGCTTTTCCAAAAGCTGTGAGAGATACCACTTTAAGTTGCTAAGGGACTATTTATTGAAGGAAGACTGTTTACAATAGTTACAACTTTCAGATCCCTTATTACAAACCTAGCAGACTGGGTGGTCCTGCTTCACATTTTCAAAGCTGTCAGAAGTAATAACCTTTATTAGTAATTTTTCATTAGACTGAGAAAGATTATCTCCCCTCCCTCAGAAGGAGACTAGGTGTCTGTGCAACCCAGCAGCACACGAACTCACAGCTGTGTAACACTTGATAGTTTTCTACATAAGAATCCCTCTTTTTTCCTCAAGATCTCTTCATATGAAAAAAATCAGGCATTAAGATGGCAGATAGGACCACTAAGCATTACACACACATCTTCCCTGGCTAGGACCAAACTAGTAACAATGGCAAAAAAAATGTATGCGAAACAGGTTTAAATTTCAATGCTCTCCCAAAGCCAACATGAAGAAATTAAAAAGGTCTAATAACATTCATGTGGTCACTAAAAACTGCAACCAATGCCCTACACAATATGGAAAGGGACAGAAGTGTTAGTACCAACTTAAGTAAAGATGAGAATAAAGACTCTTAAGTGTCAAGGTGCTTATTAATGACAATGTCAACATCAATAAAATCCTGTAAATCCTGAAGAGACAAATAGCACCCAATCTCTTAACTCAGTAGCATTTTTATAGAACCACTCAGTTACCTTCATTCAGGATGGTAGTTTATATCTGCTTTAGCAGCCTTTAACATGCAAGAATTAACAAATTCTCTTAACAATCATTCAAATAAATATAAAAAAAGCTTGATTAATAAACCCTCACACACAGAAATGCTCTCTGCTTCTCAGGTTCTGCAAAGCTTTTAGTAAGTTCTCTCATTTCAAATCTAAAACAAATTTAAGAATTCAAAAAATCTTCCAGTTTTTTTATCTTGAAAACCCTAATACAGAATGAGAAAAATGTGGTTACTTTCTCATTATTACTCCACAGACTATATGAAAAGAATAGGACTTGATCCAAGGAACATAAAAAGAATCTATTGGAGTATCCCTAAATGTCCATAACTTTTAATAGTTCATCAATTTTTGTAAAGGCAATAAAAGTAAAATAGACATGGTTAAACAATTTTCTTACACCAGAGAGTAATCTCTCCAGGTCAGGGCTGAAAACCTATGAAGAAAGGAAGAAGTATATTTTAGCATGCACATCTCCAAGCCATGCTGCTCCTGTTGACAAGTTTATATTAATCAAACTATCAATTTTCAGAAGTAATAAATTGCTGCAAATAATTAGCAAGAAAACTTGCAAGTACAACTGTTATTGCAATTTTTACCAGAAAAAAAATAGAACACTGTTCCTGTTTGATCTGTTTTAATAACTCAACACCAGCCTGGCTCACCATGCCTCTCCATATATAGTAAGGAATGCTTTGTGGCACTGTGGTGCTCCTTCCTCCCAGGGCTATGTGCCAAGCAGAACTATTAAAAAAGGAAGACTAGCAGGATCATCTCCTGCCTGAAATCAAACTGGATGCTTAACAAACTGTGCATCCTCCAAAGCCAATGGAATGACTTTAAGGAAATACTTAGGTGGAACAAAGAGCACACTGTACACTTGACTTCAATTTGAGAACAAAAAAAGACAGCTCTTGATGGCATTATCACACCAGAAGGGGCTGCCCAGGGAGCTGGTAGAGTCCCTGTCCCTGAAGGTGTTTAACGAAAGACTGGACACGATACTTAGTGCCATGATCTAGTTGATATGGTGATGTTAGGCAGCAGGTTGGACTCTATCTCAGACACCTTTTCTGAACTTAATGATTCTATGATCACCAGCCTATGGGAATTACCTATCACAACTCAGTCACAGGACATGATCTCACTAGGAAGCCACAGAGGCAACCAGCCTCAAAAACCCATCTTGTCTAAAAACTGAGTACACCCAATTTCTGTGATAATTGCCTCTCATCCTTTCCCAGCAGGTTATCAAAAGCAGGGGGCAGTTTTTCTGAAAGTGCTTCAGTACCTAGCAGGTCCCATTTCTCTCTTTTATTCTTAATATACTGCATCCCACCACTTCCACTCAGAGTTATCACAGACAAATGTTAACATGTACACAGAATATCCATAATACCTGCATGAACCCTAAAATCCTCTCTTCTTCTTGGGATACTCATACTAGAACACCTTGACAGAAAGAGAAAGATCTAGAGAAGAGATCATCCCCAAGAAGCTGACAACCAAATACTAACATGAAGTTAACTATAAGTCAACGTGAGTTGGTTTGTTCTGTTCTATATGGAAGGAAGGTTGCAGCTTCAGGGGAGCTCCAGTTCAACAGACACAGCTGAAACAGAGTTATGCCAGAGGAAAAGCAAGATCAAGACTGTACTGATATGATCAATGATAAAAAGGCTTCAAAACCTACATATTCATACATTCTCCATGAACAAAAGAGAGTTAAGTACTTTGAATGAATCACTGTTTCATTCAGGAACAGGATTTTTTAAGGATCGCTGTGCTCGACAGCATGAAATTCAGCCAACATTTATGGTATTTCTAAGATGGCAAGCAGCATAATCCTTCTAATATGAGGAAGCTCAAAGAAGCAAAACCCTTTTGATAAAATTACTTAAGCTAAATAAAGTTCATCCAAATAATTCCAGACCAGTGATGCAGCAGTTCTTACCCAACAGTAACACAGACACTTAAGTATTTCCTACAGATCTGGAAGAAAGGACTGCTAAATCCTCAAGTGTTTTGCTTAAGCAAATACCCCCATAAATCTTCATCAAGTATAAAAAAAACCCCTGCTAAAATCAAACAAACAAGCCACAGAAAAGAATAATGTTTAAAAGCTCTGATGTAACGTCCAGTGCTGACCAGCTATTCCAACTGAATTATGGCTCTACTGTAGTGGAAGTGTCATTATTCCACTTGCTTTGTAATCAACACTTTCAGAAGCTCAAGAATCCTGTGGTTACAGAACCTCTTGTCTACACAAATGAGACCCAAATTTGTTTTTCCATGAGTTCTTGTGGGTCAGTGACCTACTATGAAAATGTTTTTGATGAAATCAGGTTCGTTTATTTTCATGTTGTTAAAATAAACCTCTTTGTTTTGTAGCCCTGGTCAGATGTACTAATGCAAACCAAACCCCACTCACTGAAGCATGCATCCTGCTTTCTTGCTAGCTGCCCTTTGCCACTCCTGCACTTTTCCTGTGTTTGGACTCCTCCTGTGCAGGACTATTGAAGAGCTGCTAATAACTTCCCTCAGAAAAGAGGGGACAAAGTTTGAATTTTTTTTTAAATGTTTACAAAAGAAATGAAAGGTTCTGTCTTGGACTAGCAATAACCAAGAGCTTGGCTGTCCAGCAATAAGTGAGTAATATATAACTATATAATTATATGCTATAGACATAGCAAACTATGAAATCTGAGGATATTAGTGCCCTCTAGGAGTCCACAGAACATAAACACAGTTATTGGGAACTATCATTTTCCCAAATGCACATACCCAATTAGAAAATATAACCTCTACACATCTTCAAAGAATAAGTGGTTTCTCATAATTACTTTATTCACTGAATAGTCCCCAAAGGGTAAGAAAGTGACAGCTACTGCACCATTTTAAAATTTATTTCAACAACAGTCCCTTAAAAATAAACACAAAGAAATACAGTTCTTCTTCACTTGACTCATGGACAAGAAAGAGTAGGAGGGATTAATCTTTGAACTAATTTATCACTACTACGGTTTAAAACATGTTTTGCTAAATAAAGATGGTCCAGTAGAAACCCAAAGCAGCAGGTAGCACAGGGAACTCACAAACCATCAGTTGAACAAGGTGTACACTTGTTCCCTTTTACCTGCTCTTTCCATTTTAATTCCAGATTGCATGGACAAGACCTATTTCATACAAGGCACTTATCAACAGTAGAAGGATGAAATGTCTACCATTAAAGTATGTTTGTGCCACTCACACCAAGTACATTTCCAATCAAAGTGTCTTTCTGATGTACAGGAACATGTGTCAAACCTACAGCTGATACACAAGGAGCCAGTTTTACCAAGTTGCCTGTGGATCTCTGTCCTCAACTCACCTGTACCTACTTTTCCAGGCCTGAAACCTCAAGTGCAGCAGTCGCAGAGTTTTTTGACAAACTGACAGCTTGCCAAATTTTTAACAGGGTAATAGAAAAGGACAAGGCCATTTTCTCAAATGGTCATAAGAAATAAACTATTTCCAAGCATATAACCTCTACTTGCATCAAACAACAGCTCATCTCTGTACAAAGGCACCTATTTCAATGCTTGAATAATGCTTGATTAATGTCAATAAAAATTAAAGTTATATGCTTTAATATAAGGAAAAACACCCAAAATCAAGATCCAGACTTCAGATGTCTCTCATTTGAGGCAACATGATGATCAGAGCACGTGACATAGTTGAGCACTACTGTTGTTCAAGCATCCAATGCCCACAGAAGGACAAAGGATGCCTCCAAAAAAGCTCCAAATGTATGTTTTTCATGTTAAAGCTTTTTCTTACTCTTCTATAAGTCACGTTTCCAGTGATGTTTCTAAAAATTAACTGACATTTTCACAATGTGGTTTAACCTACTGAAATACTTGGAATGGAACCACAGACAGCTTTATTAGGACACTAAACAGGAGACTGGCTTTGTGCACAGGCAAAACACTGCCTGGGTACCTCTCAGAATCACCAGGTTTTTCTTCCAGGAGCTGTTGAATACTTTTTTTTCACCACAGTCTTACTTTACTAGTGATCTACACTTAACACTTGAGCCACTGTGTCTCCCCAAAAATAAACAAGTTCTACCTGCAAGACCCAATGGACAGGAGAAGGTAAACACTAATTAATCTTGAGCTACTGAGACATGGACATTACAGAATATACAGTGTGTGTGTGTGTATATTGCATGCTCACTATGTTGTACATTTATACTACATATCAAGTTCTAACTATGAACAGAATACATAAAATTAGGATTTTAGTAGATTGCCCCAAAATGCTTTATCGTTTGCCTTTCTGAAATGTAACATTTATTCTTTAGGTTCAAAATTAGAGTGATACCTCAGCCCTGTCTTTTACAGAAAATTCAATGGGTTTCCATTAATAACTCCTGACCCAATTGGTGGCTACCATTTTTTTGAATATGCATTGTCCTGCCTTGCACTTGGGACCAGACTGCTTTGCTGAGCTGCAAGAAGCTGCACTGGCACCTGAAGCAGCCAACAGAAGTTGCTTAAACATTTTCATGCACCAGACCACAGCAATGGACATCACACATGGATGGGCAAGGCTGGAGCAGGCACAGCAAAAGATCTTCAAGAAATGACTTAGCCTGAAATTTGCACTAGATAGGAAATTAACAAAATTCAAAGGAAAATTAATGTATTTTGGACTTCAAAAATGTTAAGATAGTCTTAAAGCTTTCAGCATGCTTCATTTTGGAATGTGCATTTATTACTCACACTACACATGAAAAAATGATTTATTGTTCCTGGACACTACCATGGTGCTGTAGCCAAAATAAAGTAACATTTTTCTGGACAATTAATATAAGTAATAGAATACATTATGCACTATATGACCTGGGTATCTGCATGAACTAGGCAATACCTGAGCATTCTCTCTAATCCTTAACTGTTGTAAGATGCTCAACTCTATATCAAAATGTATGTAATAGACACCTTGCAACATTCCTCTCACAACCATTTTTTAATCGACCGTGTATCTGAATTGTGGGAAGAGAAACAGTTCCTTTAAATAAACTAAAAAAAAGAAATTTTTTCCCAACTAGATCTGATACATCATTTACACAAATGACTAACATTCCTCTAAATTACTGGCAGTTAAGCAGTGCAAGAAATACATCTCAACTAAATCTTCCAGAGTAGCCAGTGCACAGTATTGACAGATAAGCAAAGTATGTGAGCCATATCTTGGGAACATTTATTTTGGCTGTTTGAGCTAAGGAGCAGCACATAATGCTCAATCAAAAGCAATACAAAATTAATGAGCTTCCTTCTTTCCTTCCAAGAAATAAAAGAGGTGAGCTGACAGCTTGAGCCGAGATGTGACTCGACATGATAGAGCACTTATATTCCTCTCCAGTGACTGACTGAAATGTACTATTCACACCTGTCAATATCTATTTTACTATTTTCTTCTTTTATTGGTGGAGACATGCACACCATATAGATACACCAAGAACTGCCACATCCTTGTTACTGTTTTAGTCCTGTGTGATTCTGGATGTAAACTGAGGTATCAACCACACAGCTAAGTAATTCACCATTTGCACCTTGTATAGAAATTTCCATCATATCTCATGAATAAAATTTGTACCTATTATTTTATCTTCTCATTATCATTCACATTTTGCAGGGAAATTGCTGATTTTGCCTGGCTTTTTGTTAAGCAAGTCTTAGAGGAAACAGTGATTCCTTACAGGTGACCTGACAGCACTGCTTTGAATTCAGACATTCAGTTTGAGCTTCTACGTGGGGCAAAGGGCACCTGGAAGTCCATTAATGCCTCTGCTCTAGGCATGAAAAAGCAGCACAACTTGCTGAAGCCCTCTGCATGGAAACGACAGCATATCCCTGATACCTAAATGGGGGTCAACGAGTTCAGTGGAGGGAGAATAAGATTTGGAAAAGATGATCAGTAGTTCAGTTTATTGCAAGAGATGACCATCAGAAAACATCCAGTACTGGAACTGAATTACAGTCCAACCAGACCAGTATCCCATTTCCACAAGTGCCAATACGCAAATCTACACAGAGGCAGAAGCATAGGGCAAGAATGTATGATATTCCTCTACAGCTTTGCCACCTTTCCACCTTTTCTAGCTAGGCTCAGCTGGATGAAGGTTTGGCATTTTAGTGGCTCTCAATGGAGATCTCTTTCATGAGTATGATTTCTGTACTCTGTAGAAAGAGGAAGCGAATACCCCTGAGAGAAGAGATTTAGTCTTCCTCTAGGCTCCTGGTTCTGAGCCAGAAGCAGGACTAAACTGAGGAACTCTTTGTGCAATAATTTGATGAAGGAACTCATGAACTTTGAAAGCTGCTAAATGAGGGTGTTGCTGCTACTCTATGGCTGTCAGAGTCAGAAAAATACGCAGAGGAAGTACTGATAATAACATGGTCCTCCCTTAAGCAGTAAAAACAATGTTATAGCTACTTGAAACTGAAGACCCAGACTCCAAACCAAGACAGTTCTTGAACCAGCCATAAGACTGTACCCAGGCAAATTAAATCAAATAGTCCCTCCAAATAAATTCATAACTTTGCCATGTATTTTTCAGAGACACTGCCTGAAAGAGAAGCCTTGGACAAATCCTAGACTGGAGAGTAAATAAGGAATGGAAGTGAGTCAAATAGTACTAGAAAGATTCTGCAATATCACGTGCTTCATTCTCCATGATTATCCTGTCATCAGCCAGGAATAAAACCAACAGCACCCCATCAGATACTCTTACCCAGAACATTCTGCTTCATCATGCTGCACTTCTCACAATGTAAATAGTCACACAGACTCACTTGAAGGCAATGTTAAATTTCCTTGAAAATGCAAGGTAAGAGAGATTGTTTGGTCAGACACCAGTTATAGGATGTCTTTTTTTTTTTTTATTGGCTGGAAGAATTTCTCAGAAGATATGGGACAAAAGTTATTAACAACATTAATAAAGTATTAATCAACATCTATAAATATTTCTTGAAGCTGCAGGCATCAGTCAATGCAACAAGGAGCTTCCTATTGCTAGCTCTCAGATGTAAGCAGCTCAAGAACCAAGTACTAGTCTGTCCTCCATACCAGGAGACCAAGAAAATCTCCAAGTGCCACAAACTGAATTTCAGTTTTATGTAATCTTTGCCAGTTCCTACAAGAAGTGGTTACGTTTAAAACTGGTTTTCCCTATTTACAAAAGATTACATCACTGACACACAGACCTGGGGTTAGACAGCACAGGTTTGTTTTACCCTAATGATGGTGCCTCTGTTGCAGCAGTAATTCAGCCCAGCAGGAAAGCACAATTAAAGTTTTATATGTGCTGCACTCAGCTCCTCAGGAGCTGGGGGATTCTACTGTCTTTGGTATGAATGCAAAGAAATCCATCCCTCCAACATGCAAAGACACCAGAGCTTCCAAATGCCCCCAGCAGCCCTGATTTACCATCTACACTCTCCCTAGGTGGGAAAGGCCAAGTGTGAAGAGCTGTCCTGGCAGCAGGACACAGACAAAATGTTATCAGTTCTCCTAAAACATCACCAGTTCCTAGGCAGTTTGGTAGCAAACCTGATACTGCACCAACTAACATGTGGTAGTTTGAGAAGGAAGAGGGAAGTATGCAAGTAATAAAATTGATTAACTATCAGATCACAGCTCTAAATCCATTTTAGTGTGTCTTTGTTCTCCTTCATTTCCAGATAAGCACTTTATGACACGGATTTCCAATGAGATATGTTCCCCATAATGTCACAGGGAAATGCAGACAGAAAACAATAAAGCTTTTTTTCTGAGAGGTTACATTCAAACCGTCTGACTTCTTAGATGTGTAGTGTGTGCAGCTCCAGAAAAACATCTAAACTGCACATACTGCAAACCTCATATAAACACTATGGATTTGTCCATACTGCCAAAGATTTGCTTTTGTTTACAACAGCAAAGAACTGTCCAATGCTTTTATTACTTTGCTGGCTACCCTGAAGCACCTCCCGATCTCTCCACTCAGCATGTTAATTATGGAAGATGCTTTTTGTATTACATGATTTATTTAAAGCCTGTTCAATCTCAGTTTATGAAATCCAGATTGTAAAGACTCACATAACAATTTATTCTCCTTCTTAGCATCTTTGGTCACTAATAGCAATTTTACGGTCCACTGTGCCAAACAAATATATGTTAATACCTTAATCAAGCATTTAGGAAGTTGCTTACAAAGATTCAATGCATAGTAGCATCTCTGCAGTTAGAAGTAAGGCATAATTTCCATTTTGACCTCTGTCTTCACATGCACAAAACCAAACCCATACATGTATATGTCAGGCTTAAAATCTGGATCCTAGATTTTTGCTTTTTTTCTTAAAGGTAATTATTTTTCTCAACTTAAAGAAGATTTGATTTGGCCATGCTTATACATTTTTCCCCCTCCTCTAAACAACAAAAACACAGTTTTAGTGTTTTCAGATGTTGAGATCTTTTATGCTAGCTAAAGACACTAATTTGAGTAGAAAGACCGAGCCACCAGCCAAAGTCCAGTCTTTTGAAGATTACACAGCTACGTGACAATTTCTGGCAGTTGGCCGTGGAAAAGTCAGGATCTGTTGGTGTCTTATATCCTGCCTCATTTTTCACATCCATGGGTGACATACATCTGGCTCTGGAAGAAATGTCAGTTCATCCTTTAGGCCCACCAGTGTGCCTCTTGCTTCTTGTTCCTCTTTACACACAAAATTTCATAACCATTTTATCTTAAAATCATGCACTGTGTTAACAGCAAAGCACAGAGCTGAAATGTCAAAATCCCAAGTAGATTTGGGTTTAACACATTGTGCCAGTGCAGCACTCTGTTTGTATGGGCATATGCACATGACATCAAAACACAAAAAACACAAAACCAGGAAAGAGGATCGAAGTCAGATCTCTCACAGTTCACTCAGAGGAAAAAGAATGCAGCAGAATTAGGAAAAAATAACTACAATTTCTGCAAGCTTCTGTACACTGATACAGGTGCTGTGGTAAAGCTGTGATCCCGGCAAGGAGGGCAGACTACCATAATTTGCAACTGGTGCATCAAGTTTTATCAGAACTTCACCATAACTCCTTAAACACTTACTGAACAAATGCACGTATCTGCCCTGCACAGTCTCTCATTCCACATCATTAGGAGTACTTTTTGAACAAAGCACTTCAGAGCAATAGGAAATGTAATGGCCAGAGAATCCTGGCAGAAGCTGAGCAGCCTGAGAGGAGACTTACTGAAGTCACTGCAGCATCTCAGACACACAAGTCTCACTGCTCCATCAGCTCCACAAGCTCTACAGGACTGTGCTGCCCAGGAGCACTGCGGGTTGGTCTGAGGCAATAAGAAGCAGGTAGTAAAATCTATGCACCAATTGTATCAGTTAATGTTCTCTCAGCTGCCTGACTTTGTATGGACAGCTACCTCACTACTCATCTGTGTTCTGGAATAAAACTATACACACTTGTTGGAATAAAAGCACGTTTTGGGTTTTCCACTGTGGTGTAGTGATACCGCTGGTCATTCTCAAGGACTCTGAATATTAGGATTCAGCAGAACAACTTACACTGAAAACACTGAATTCTCCTAAGAGGCATTGGTTACAATTCCCATGCATTTGGAAAGCTGAGTACAAACATGCCAAAGAAAGAAGTGGCTTCTACCTTCCACAGTGCTTCATTTCTCAGCTTTGTGCTGTCATTTTTAACATACCTTGCATGATGTGCTTCCTTCAACTGATACTGCCAAACTTAATTGAGCCAATGTACAATTTTGACAAAATGCTGCTTCATTGGCATTGTGAGCATTAATCTCTCACCCACCACTAAAAATAAATTAACAAGTAAAAAGTTTTTACGAATCAGAGAATCAGAGTAAAACCCACATAACTCGAGAGCCACCACCATGGTGCATGTGGCAGCACTGGGTAACAGCTCTACACACATCTTAGAGAAAGTTTATGTAGATAGTTATGCAGGACATGTCAAACAAAATTCTGCTAATTTCCTCAGATAATAACAGTGGATTGGCCTCAATATCCAGACAAGTGAAAATATAATGAGCTACAATATTCACCTGAGGTTATGACCTTGGAATGACTACCATGAGGTGAGGAGTGGAACATCATACTTCCACTGTTACTCTGAATCAAAGACCTTTATATATGCGATTTTGCCAGGAATAGAAATTACTCCTGTTCTTTAAAGTCTGACCCAATGCAGCTGCTTTGTTTAAAAATAAGTTAATGATTACTTTGCATCCACTTCAATAGATCAAAAAAGAATGTTATTCCAAAAATCGAAGCAATATAAGTGATTTTTATTTGCTATTTGAAAGAAATTAAATGGAAAAAAGCCAGTTTTTTTTTTAAATGCAACCAGCATACTTTCTTCATTAACATTTTGCAATGTTTGACAATACTTAATAAAATAGCTTTAATATTACCTAAAATGTTGCAATTTAGCCTTTATAAGTTATGCCAAACTTTCCACAGCTCATTCTCCAAAGCCTACTGACTCACAGCAAAAAAGCCAGATTTATAGTTTTGTCCTAAAAATGATTTAAGCTAAAATACCAAAAAGTTGCAAGTTTCCAGGCCTCCCTTTCATACTACATTAATTTAGGAAATATTTTAATGACAGGCAATCCTAAAAGAGAAGCAGAGATGCAGAATGGTTAACAGGCCAAGTTAAGAGCTCGCACAGGGGAAAAAAAAAAATTAAAGACTTTCAAACATCACAGACTTAAAGAGACACTATTAAAGGGATCATATTTCTTAACTTCTGCTTTCACAAAATACATTGTTTCCATTTGCTGACAGAGCAGACTAGAGAAAAACAACGTACTGAGAGGACACTTGAGTATCACGTCTGGCTACTAACAGTCAGCCCTTCTCCCGCAACTTTTTCAAAACTCATTTTATAGTTTAATTAAATCAACCTTTATCTAAAATAGATATGAGAAAGATGTATTTATATCTATATATACACACATATATAGAAAATGAGCTTAAAACTAGGACTGAGTAGTTCGGATACTGTCTCTCCAAGATGAGCTATAATGTGAATAAATGTTTCTGCATCAGGCTGTGCTTAATTTTGGAAATTAAAGTGGGTACTTTTTACTGAAATAAATCAGCTACAGCCAAACGCTGCTCCTAAATGTACTTTCTAATTGAATATGGGCAAAAAAAATGAGTTATAATCAGAATTTGAAACTCATCTCCCTTATTGCTATAAATGGAGCTTTCGAATTCAGGACAAAAATCCTGAATAAATCAATTTTAAAAGCTCAGTGCACTGGTTAAACAACTCAAATGCAAATCTAATCCTGAGATCATCTGAAACAGCTTTAGTACAGCATATGATCAACACTCCAGACTTCTCTTGAACAATTGCTAGTGGACACTTAACTTTTGAAAGCTGCTTTAGAAAGTATCAATGAGAAAATAACAAGTCCTACGAGCAATGCCTTGCAGATAACAGTCACCAATCAAGCAGAAAAAGCCTGCATTCCAAACCAGCTTGTTATATTGTTCTGGTCACCTACCTCTAGCAAAGAATAATTCCCCAAAGTATTTCCGTGTTACAGGGATTTCATTCTGCTCCCACCATAAGCAGAAAGAATCAATGTAGCTTCATGATAATGCTAAGGAGTACACCCAGCTAAGAGCAGCAATCAGACATAGCATTACTTTTGCCTTTTTTGATATCTAAGTTTATACTCTTGCAGGGCCAGTTTTTTCTATAAAGTGATTCTGGATTAAGAGACCTCTTATATTCACCTTTTTTATTTTTATTTTTTTAAAAAACCAAACAACTAACTTAATTGCTAGCAAAAGCAGAGGAAGTCTACAGTCTGTTCTGCATGGCATGACACCCTGGAATCCACTGCTATCAGCAGCATTATGCTACTTCATAGGAAATGAAGCTAATCAGAAAAGTAAGTATAAAGGCAGTTTTAGAAATACTGTGGTTCTCAACAGAGACAATTGCAACTTCCATTAGCTCAGATATAGATAGATATATATATATATACACACACACACATATACATGTAATAACATGAAAAAATTATTAAGAAATCTTTTCACCCACATATCCATTTTAAGAGTGGCCCAGATAATGTCCTTTTAATGATGCTATTGAGACTCTGGTTTCACTGCCCGTTGTATTTTCTTGGCAAGCAACTCTACATTTATTTCAAGTATTAGCTATCATGTAATATAAATTCAACTACATTTCAGAGCATAGTTTAATTTCGGCAGGTACTCATCTCTCTTTCTCTTAAAGTTAATTTTATGATCACAAAAAATTATTAATGACCATTAAAAATGAGGGAGAAAAACTTCAGCTTTTCCATAGGTAGACAAATAGAGATACTTACAGCCGTTCAAGTTGTTTCAGATCCTGAAAAGCTCCACGTTCTATCACACTAATCTGATTTTCCTCCAAGTGTCTGCAATTCCAGAAATATCAGTTAATTCAACACAATATAAGAGCTTCTCCCCTTCTCTTCACACATGCTATAAAAATGCTTTTCACATCAGTATCAGTCACAGCTATAATTGGAGATTATTTTAAAAATCTGGACAGAACAGCACTGTCTCTCCTGGTCACTAACAGGAAACTGATTCCAAAATTGCCTCCTGACTGACAGATTTGGTAAACATCTTTTTTTCCCAAACTTGTATAACCATAAATATTTTGCCCAGAAAGGTACTGGTCTAGAAGCTGCTTGCCACATTCTTAGCATACTTCTCTTCATTTATGTAATATAATTGAGGTGACTGATTTCTACAGCCCATAGCAGGAACCCACTCAATGGCAAGGTATTTTTTTGTTCTGCAGAGATTTCAGGCTTGCCCCAAAGGAAACCAAAGGGGTTGAATCCCCCCGTGACACAGCTTTATACAGTCCCATTGTGCAACAGGGTGCAAAAAACACAAGGGACAAGTTCCAGCTTTCCACCATGTCTGACCTGGCTTTCCTCACAGGGATAAGCATTAGCAATGGAGTGACTTCTCTTGGATTTATGCTGTGCAGGGATGACTATTCATCTACACAGCAGAAATGCTCTCTGTAGGTGAAGTGGAAGACAAGGCATAGAGATACCAACAGCCCCACTCGAGCTGACCTTTCCCCTCCCTCAGTGCTGCTTCCAGCACAGCCCCATTTCTGCTTCTTGGGGGCTGGGACTAAACATCCAGGCTCCCTAAGCACTCTATGTGGCTTTAGCTAAAACACAGAAAGGAAGAACTTCACAGAGTTAATTCTGGGCTCGGTGAAAGAGCACTATTCTTGCCTGTTCCCAACAGCTAGTGCTATGCACTCAATCCTCTGAGGATGCTCAGAGCTGTTAACTGGACAGCAGCTGAGAGGACAGACAGCAGAAGAGTATTCCAAAGCTAAGACCACATATGAAGGTAATGAAGACAATTAAAAACCCAAATGTGAACTACACAGGCCTGTTGCTAAAAGGAGGGGGAAGAAAAAATGTGTGAGGAAAAGGAAAAACAAGATAGAGTTATATGGGATAAAAAGAAAGGGTGTACAAAGGAGCATTTTGCAGGTATGTGGTTCATTTGAGACTGGAAGATTTTTTTTTGCTGTACTGTTCTACAAGTTTCTAGGTCACTTGTTTCTAGTCCTCACTCTGATGTCTGTAAACAGGACTAGGATACCTTTCTAGGAACACTGGGACAGGCTTCATGTTTCTGTGATTCCCACTATATCCCCAGCACATATTGGGGGGGGGAGGGGGGGGAAAGAAGAAAAAGAGAAGCTTAGTAATGTAGAATACAGAGAATTATGAAGAGACCAAAAGAGAAAATAAAGACAAAGAAAAACGTGAAGGATGTTTTATTCCTAATGACTTCTGTGGCTAACACCACACTACAAAGGCTGAACATAAACTTGTTATATAAACCTGTAATAAATACAGGACAAAAACTTGATGTAAAGATGGCAGTTGTTCATTTTGCTTATTGTGGAAGGCAAAAATGAGTGCAGCAGCACCAATGTCTGACACTATAAAAACCCAACCAACTACTGACATTAATATAGTACAGTACATGCATTTTAATAGACTTTGAAAATGGTATTGACAGTTGGGATGGGAGCCAAGGCAATCTAAACAACTCCACTGCTAGGGATGAGAGAAACAGCACAGGAATAAAATAATCTTCAGACAGATTTGAAGTGTTTCCTTAGTATATGACAACTTGTTCAAAAGTGTTAAGGTAGCAAGAGAAAAGACTTGTCTTTTCTTTAACAGAATTCATTTAATTACTTGAGTTATCACTAAATAACTGTAACAGTCCAATAGTTGCAGTTTTAAGGACTTGTTTTAGAAGATACTCTGAGGACAACATGGACTGCAGCGAGCATTCTTAACAACTATGAAAAGGAATTTCCAGGGGATGCTGGTGAGGTGTCTTGTGTGTTTCTTAACTTCTCAAAGCTGTTTGTTTCAGATGAAGGGGTCAACAGAGTGGCAAAACTAAGCTGTGTCTGTCAGTGCTGGGACCAGCTCAAGGTGAGGTTTTTGTCTTAGGCCCTGAAGCTTGGAATAAAGTGCAACAGTTGAGTAAAACTCTGCTAGTGAGCACATGTAATGGAGGCGCTGTTACGTAAATGGCCCTTGAGAAACAGAATAAGATATGAATTTCTCTTAGGAAAAAGTTAGAAATTGGAATGCTAACCCTTGGTTACTGTTAAAAACCAAACCCCTTTTGTATTTCAGAAACATTTGCAAGAAAGAGAGCTCAGACACTGCTTTGAGACCTACAGATCTATACACCTCTATGTGATCTCCCTGACAACACAGCAATGTTTTTCTGTGAGAATCTCAAAGGTTTGCACAGCTATAGTAGCACTCAGGGCCCAAATACAAACCCAGTGAAGGCAGAAACCAAGTTACTTTAAGTGAGAGCTCCAAAAACATCAAGAACCAAAAAAGCTTAACCTCAACAAGTTCAGCACATTACATTCAACATTATTTTTTCTTTCGTCTGGCTTTTTTACCCCCACCCCATGCCCAAATATTTAACGCTATATGTTTGATTTTACATATAAAATAATGCTATGAAATTAATTTCCATAAAGCAAATACCAGCTCCCCACAGTATTTCTGGCAGAGGCATCACTATCTGTCAACTTCTGAATTGATGTGAAGGGTATCTAAACTACTTGATGCAATTCAGAAAAACTGTTAGAGAAACTTCAAGGGGGAAAATGAATTGACTTTAAATAGAAATAATCTTCAACATTTCCTGAAAGGACTTACATAGCTTCAGGTATGGTTAAGCTCTTGACCAATACTCTGAGATCATGAGACAGCACCACCTAAAGTTTCTGTCTTTATTACTGCATACTAGACTAAAAAAATTCACGGGTGTACAACTTCTACAGCCATCCTGAATCAACTTTTGCTTAATCTTCTGCAAAAGTGCTATAAATGGGATTATACCTTAAAGTGACCCAAATGTCAAAGTCCTATTTGCCAGTGTTTCAATAGAATTGATTTATGCCTAAGTGATTGTAAAGCAGATCAAAGTTTTTACCACAGGATTAAAAGCCAGTGGGAAAAAAACCAATTAAACAGCTCTGAAACTACATTCACTTTACCACAGAACTAAAATGTTAAAAAAGGACAAGTTTTGTGTTATACTCACAAGACACGAAGATTCTTCAGCCCCGTGAAGTCAGTCTTCGTGATCCTTGTGATATTATTTTTTTCTAGATCACTGCAGAGGAAAAAGAAAGCAAAATTCAGACAGTATAATTGACACCCAAAATTCTGTTAGCAGGGAGTATCTCCATCACTGGAGCATCCCCCAGCTGCTCAAATAGTACAAACAAATGTTTCCATTAATATATCAAACCCTGAGTCATCAATCCTGATGCATTTTGCCTCCTCCTTTATGTTGCTTTCATACATGAAGTTTCTTCCACTTTTATTTCTAGTATTGGTGCTCACTACATCTTCTTGGTCTTCATGCCATTAAAAATAGAAGCCATGTAGGCATAGAATGTGCAATACTTCTGCATATCTTTTTCAAACATTTGCATCATCTTATAAGGAATCTTTCTAAGATATAAGCCAGACCTTATCAGGATTGGAGCAGTATGTGATACACTAGAGTGTAGAAATAGGTGTTCAATAGTATTGAAATCTGCTTCTGATGGTTATTGATAGGACCTCAAAATAATACTAATAAAATGCTTAAGTCATAAAATGGTTTAAAATGGATATTATAAACTTTCAGATTTAGTTTAGGCATCTTAGCACAGGACACAGTTATATAATACCAGAAACACATTCTCCTGTCAGGAAAACGTTTTCTTTATCACAGATGGAAAGTAAGAATAAAGATAAGGAAATGAGGGTAAAAAAGTCCCTACATTTCAGCTCTATGAACACGACAGCCAGTACCCTTACTTGACTTATGCAAACTATATTTTAAAATGTCCACTGAGGACCAAACCCATAAAGCATCTCCAGATCACTTCCACTGCCTGTACCAGCCATTCTCTTTCATTTGTCTTTTAGTGAATCATGCTTTTCCTCTAGCATACCCCCAAGAATACCTCTGAATCACTGCCTACACTTTACAGAGTTTCCAGCTTAATTTCCTCTTCTGTTCCCAGTTCAGTTCTTCCACCCTGGTGCATCATTAACTACTCACTGGTGTGCCAGTGTGACCTGATTGTAAGAAGCATTGGAAAGAATTGCTTCTGGAGCAAGCAATGCATAAATAGCTTCTCTTTGACTTGCATGTTGGTCCCCACCTGCTTTTCATGGCATTCCATCACAAGGTTTCCCTTGCCTTTATCTCAGAGAAGCTCCAGCAAAGCACACAAAGTTGGTTGGAATTCTCCAAGTCAGACAGGAGCCAGCCCAGGCATACACAGCAACACATTGTCAGGAGCCTCAGTTTTCATGCATTTTGGTAAGACTGGATCCTCCACATAGCTTTACTCAGCTTGAACAATTCAAGCAGAACCACCACTCCTGCCATATACACAGCAATCTCTCCACCACAACACCCCTTCTGCCCAGTCCAATACACCAATCCCACACATCAACACTATTCCTCTTTGCTTTCAGCCTCAAGGATACTCGGCATTTTTCCTCCAGTGAAATCTGCAACTCCCTCTTCTGAAAAAGTCCTAAACATTCCTTGATCAATACCTATCTGGAGACTGCTTTTTCCTCTACTCTGGCAGATTGGCACAGCCTATACTGTGTACATATTATCGACCATCCTATTAATCCCTTGCAAAGGTTAGTATCCATGTCCAAAGTTTCCATTTCTGTTAGTCAAATTACTTGCACAATGCTCTAACTTGAAGAGAACCATTCTTCATGAAGTTCGCTTTCTTCAAACCATTTTGTACTACATTGATAACTGCAGTCCCTGTTTGTTTTAGAAAAGTATTTACCTTCTGAACATTTGCCCGTTCCAGCACGCTCTCCCTCAAGGCTTATCTGCCATTTGAAGAAAAACAGACTAAAGCCATGATGAACTGCTCTACAACATTTCCTCCTCCTGTTCACAGTAGGTCTAACACTGCTGCAAAGCAGATTGCCACAGGTTACCCCATTAGTCAATTAAACTTTGTGACTGTGAAGTTACTGCACTAATGCAGACATTAGTGGTTTACAGCTGGTATTTGTGGGCAACATAATATTTTATGTTTCCTTTATAAAGTTTGGCAGCTGATTATGGGCTCACTAGTGGGTTTCAACTACAAAGAGCTAAACCTTAACATTTAACCTTGGTTGGCTTTCAAACACACCAGTGTTCAAAAGGACTCTTGGAACTAAGCATATTTCTTGGAAAAGAAATCATCTGGGCCAAAGACATGAGGAAAATAATACCATAAAGGTGAATTTAATTTATATTTAATATCAACACATACCTATGTGCAGATAAAATACTTCTCCACAGAATTCTTATTGTGCAGAATTCCTGTATTTTGGGTACCATGTGGGGCCAAGCAGATCTTGGAACTTACTCAACACATGTATCTCACCCCACATATACACAAGCCCAGCCACTACTCTTGGTTATGTGACATTCAAATATTATTGCCTCATCATCTAAGAACATATAAGGAAACTCCATTAAGGAATACAGGTCTCTTCTGGAATGTCAGCAGCAAAGTTGGTATCACTCATTTAAAAGAATATCAGAACTGTCATCTATACCAACTTTACTAAGCTCTTTGTACTAGGTCTTTTTTGTCAATCTATTTTTTAATATTTGTTTTAGGATAAAACATGTTCAGGACAATGCAGGTGTAGTGGCAGCTTTAAGTAAACAGACATGGAAGGAATAATTTCAGTGGGAATAGAAATATGAATTGGACTAGAACAGTATGAGACATCATGAAAATGAGTTCAGATGAACTATTAAAAGGAGCTTTACTCATAAAGATGTCCTGCTATGTTCTAATAACACTTTAATTCAATACATATTTTGTAGATGCTGAAGACTGAGTCACACAATGTACACACTTATTGCAAACAGGGATGCTTGGAGCAACTGGAGCAAATCCTGCTTCATAGCAAAAATTCCTCTAAATTGCTTCATCTTTCATTCTTCTCTAAAGACAACCAAGTGAATTCAAGACAGACTTTTAAAAGTTTTAAGGCATCAACATTCTCTGGAGCATGCCAAACAGCGCTAGGAGTACACAAATTTCCTCTGTTATATTACTTAAGTTTCAGTTGATAATTACTCTGCTCAGACACTCGACTCCTCCAAAACGTCCGGACACTGTTTGCAGCCCCCACCCTCTCCCCTGGACTGGATGAAGTTTATGACTGGAGAAGTAAATCCACTTGCTGCTTCACACTTTGTGCTTCAGTCTTCTGGGCTCACATATCTTGGCAAATACAAACCCTCATGCTGCCCAGGCCTGAGCCTTGACTTCTCTGATACACAAGATCAGAACTGAGTTTGACACCACATCACTCCCACAATGAACATTACAACTCTGCTTACAAAAGAGCCAATAACAACAGCAATCAGATGCTGAAGTCTTGCACAATCTTTGACTCTTCAGCAATAACATATAATTCAAAAACTTGATACAAAATTCAAATCCTTTAATATATAAGGATGCAAAAATTCAAACCAACACTACTAGAGTGTAGCCATCCCCTATTATAGTCAGATGTCATTTTGCTACCTGCTGAAACCTCTGTATTATAGTCCCCAAGACAGTGCAAAGTTTGAGCCCTCATCATAGTTGTAGATCTTGAACATACCCAGGTAAATCCCTAACTTCATTCCTCAGTCTTCTGTGACTGTAGGTTTGGGTTTTTCTAATCAGCTGCCCACTCTGGAGCCAGTTCTGGATGCCTAGTCATGCTTTTCTAGGCAAATAGAAGCCAAATTCTAAAACCTCACTAAAGCATATAAACCAGTTTTCTCTCTGTACAACTCCGTAATGGTTTGGTTTTGAAAGCTCTAGTGCATGGGCACTGCACAGGTTCACAGGCACACAAAAAACTTGGCCTGATGTTCCTACTGCAAGTGGTGTACTCACTTTAAGACAAGCTTCTACTTTGTACATTTGTTTTTCATTGAAGCTGCAATTTATTTTTTTTGCGATCTGAAAAACCACCAGAGTTCAGTCCTAACCCTGTTATCATCTGGTCAGAAAAGAAGTGGCATAAATCAAGTTCCCTTTCTAGAAGAAACACAATTACTCCACTTGGTTAAAGTCATTTATTGCCAATAAGTATTTGAGAGAAACAAAGTTTTCTTCCATTTCAGAGAACTCTCAGGTGCCAATCTGGCAAACACAGTGCCAATCCCAACAGCAAAATTGAGGATCTCTGATGTGCAGTAACTCTGTGGCAGTAGCTGATTCTGCATTTCAAGGACAAACACAACTCCCAGATGGGCAGTATTTTGGAAAACACTTATTAATTGATTTGTCTTTAACCTAAGAAGACATTGCACAAAATGAAAATACATACAAGCAAAAATAGCCTGCTATCTAAGGAACAGGAGAGCCAGACTTAAAGTCCTTGGAAATCTGTTCATTTACATTACTAAAGAATTCAATAAGAGCAGTAGAGAAACTGTATTTAAGGAAAAATTAACTGCATACACTTCAAAAGACAGCTCTTACCCAAGTTAAACAGCTCGAGGATTCTTTCCTGTCCAACTGCTTCCTAAGTAAGCTAAGTATTCATTTCTAGTCAGAGAACCTCAAACACAAAGTTTAGTTTCTGTTCCTGCTAAGGTTTCAAAGTGCCTACCACATACCAAGCTCAAAGCTACACACATGTCACATTTGGGACAAAAGCAGCACAGAATCCAATACTCTGAAAGGAATCTTGATTGAACCAACAGTCCACATAATCTACAGGGAAGATGCATTTTATGTCTCATTTTTGGTATTTTCCAAGGAGAAATGTATAAAATTTCCATGTCACACAGAACAATCCACTGAGGAATTCATAAAAATCTCTCTTGTCCCCTCAGAACCAACAGGTCAAGATCCAACACACCATCTAGAACTTGCATCAAAACAAACCTCAGCTGGGACACAATTCATGGAATTTCCAGAAGTCCATGAAGAACAGAAGAAAAATAATTTTCCAAGGAGTTTAAGAGCATCTGTTTTGAGGTTATAGCACACATTCTTTGCCATGATTAATTTATAATGCAATCCAAAGGATTTATTTTAAATGATAAATCAGCATTCTAAATGTGGGAGGCAAATTTCCAGTGTAAAAATTAAATGTGGATTACCGAATCTAAGGAGTTATTGATATTCTTCATTCGCCCAATTCCTCCCAATAACTCAAGCAGCACCCACTCCTGGGAAACAAGGTTTTACTGTGCCACACCACTGCTAAAGGACTTTGTTGACCCAGAACACCTGCTGGAATAACAGCTGAGTCATGCCTTGAAAACTTTCCTGTTAGATTTGTTTCCCAGTCCCCAGTCACCATGCACAGTAACCATGAACACAAACCCACAGCACCTGAGCTGGAGGAAACCTGCATTTTTCATAGGTAACGTGCAGTGTCATATTGTAACGTAATGTAATATAATGTAATATTTTCACCACCGACCTAGTGCTACCTATTGCACTCTAGAACCATAAAGCCATGAGGAATACCTTCCTGATTTTTAGGAAAGCTACATGCAGGGCTGGAAGCAAAATGCTGTTCAGTAAAGACACTGGTTAAAGCTATTTATTGTAATAAGTGTGCTAGACCAACAAAGGTTTTTATGAGTGCTTTAGGTCTTCATTTGGAAAGCTGCTAACAACCATAGCCAGTGAAAGGACAAAAATCCACTCCCACGTGAACGTACCCACAGAGCAGCTTCTGGCTGCCCTTTGCAATCTGCACACACCCAGTATCTGTTTTATTATTTTAACCATTTTCCAGGATTTCTGCTATGCAGCTAATTTGCCTTTAATGGGTATGGACTGCCACTAGCCTCTTAACCTTAAACGACCATAATTCCCTATACAAAGTGCTTGGCAATTCTCTTATGCCTCCAATCCAAGAACTTCAAAGTTACTGTGATAAACTACTCAATTATAACACTACCCTGAAGCCCTCTGGCAGCACAATCTGCATATCTTCAGATTTAACATATTTTCATCTCAAGTTTTGCAATGCAGGAAATGAATTCCTGAGACTGGATTTTATGAAATGCACAAAGTCCAGTAGTTTCCAAATCACATGGACAAGTATGAACATCACTTGTAAAGAAAGACAAAAACTTCAAAATCATATTCAGCTGAAATAATTTCATTTTCAGAAAAATGGTACATTTCATGTCCATAAGACTTCAGTTACTTTTTCTTCTTAAACCATTGACTTTGCAAAGGAGCATGAGAATTTTATTTTGATTTTTTCCTGAGTTCTAGAAAGACTGGTACTCTCTGAGCATTTCACAGCATCTAGTTCTGTAGAAGAGTAACAATGAAGAAGAATAAAATTTCTCCAGCTAGGAGAAAATAAGCCCATGCAACAATTACAAGTGGGCACAGCCTGAGGAGGGAATTGCTTTGCAGAGAAGTATCCTGGAGTTCCCTTGGGCCACACAACATCAGCAGTGTGCCCTCGCAGCAAGGAAGGCCACACTCAACCAGACTGTGCTAGCAAGAGCATAGCCAGAAGGGCTTAAGAATCTGAAAGAATTCACTGATGTCTTTTGTTCTGAATTTGAGATAGTTCATCTGCAATACTGTATTGTTTCAGGCTCTCCCATAGCCAAGAGACTATCAGGAAGCTGTGGCACAAGGCATACAAACAGAGGCTGTGAGAACTGGGTTTGTTGAACTTAAACAAAAGGTTAAGGGGGAGATCTTACTGCAGTTTGTAACTACCTAGTGGGTAGGAGAAAACAGACCCTTTTGCCTGACCTCCAGTAAGAACAAGTCACATGTGGAGGAACATAAGTAGAGAAAAAAAAAAAAAGCCCTGCCATAACCACCAGGTCTTGAAAAGATTCATAAATATTCTGCACAGTTTCAGCAACAAGAACAGCACAGAGTGTATCAACACAGTAATACTGGGACTCAGTAATTTTGATATCTTAAACCAGAGTAACAATAAACTTATAATTCCACATTTAATAATTTTTGCTGCGGTTGTTGGATAGCACCACATGTATGACACTGGGTAGTTTCAGTCTTCAGGATAATTTCAATAGTAATTAAATAGCCACACAACAGCTGGAGTGTGCAAATCCTGTGCAGCAGTCCATCACACTGCTGCAACACACCTACACGGCACAGCTTTTAATTCAAAAAAATTGGATCGTTCATTCTGATTACAGAAGGCTTTCAGGTATGACTCAGACTGTTTTCTTTCTGTCTGAACAATGAGAAAATGGATCTGAGAGGTTAAGTGCACTAATTTTGCAACTAAGCTATCCATTCTTAACCCATTAGAGTAGTGCTTGGTTAATAACACACATTAAGTGTCCAAATGAAACTGCTTGCAGGCAACACTTCTGTCCTCATCCTTACAAAAAAATAAGAAAAACATTATTTGGCAAACTACAGATGTTAAAAAACTTCAAGGACAAAAATCCTGCTTTTTGAAACTTGTGCAGTGGCTGAATTCCCCACTGAGCTGTGGAAGTCATACCCAAGACTCACAGAAAGCAGCACAACAGATAAAGTAACTCAGATACTCTGCTTCTTCCAAGGAAATACATGTTTTCTCTCAGCCTGAAGGAATTCCTGTCGAATTATTATAGTTTACAGGTTTTATTATATATAAAGGAAATGTTATGCTGACAGAATGTTTAAGAGTACGCTTTACACTCCTGTGTCCTTCACCTCTGTCCACAAGGTTCTGTAGTTACTCTTGATGTACTACTCACTTGGTAGTGTCACCAATGCCCTTGTGAAAGATAAAATAAAGCCTACAGGAAGAATAAAACAGGTCAAGGTTGTACTGGCACTACCTTTGTGCCATTACTCTCCTTGGCTAAAGAGGCATCGCGTGACAGAGCTCCAGCATGGGAGACAGGGCACATACAGTACACAGCAGTACAGAAACATTGCCCAAACATTATATGATGGTATTGGGAAAGTCAAAGCTGGAGCTCAAACTGGCAAGGGTCATCAAGCAGCACTTCCAGCAGTACATCACATTAGCTATAATATAATAAGTAAGATATGATGGTTTAGTGACAGACTGAGGTGCTCGGTGACTTCTCTGTGCTAAGCCTTCACTGACACAGTCTCCCACGTCTTTCTGTTCAAGGAGGAGAGGACCAGTCAGTAGTGGCAGAGGACCAAGTCAAGCATCACTTAAGAATCCTGACCCATACAAACAAGCCTGTGGGAAGACAGGACACATCTGTTGGTGTAGAGAGATGTGGCTGATACAGTGCAGCCTGGCTGAAGCATCTGATACAGACAAATATTACCTTTGCCTTTGAAAAAGTTTAAAAGCATGATAGGGCATAGTGCAAGCTGGTCAGCAGCAGCCTCTGTTTGGTACTGAAAGTCAGTGCAAATACTATTGGAAGCAATTTCTGTGCCAACAGAAGATGACTAAAAAGAGTCAATAGATTTACCAAAGTTAAATGATGCTTGAGTAACCTGACTGCCTTCTAAGCTGAAACAATGATTGTGGATTAAGGGAGAACAGTGCCTTTCTCAACTACACAGGGAATACTGTGACCAGTTTGGGGCCCCTCAGTCCAAGAAAGGTGCTAAGACACCACTGAAATGATCAAGGGACTTGACTACATAAGCTGGGTCTGAGGGAGCTTAGTTTGTTTGGCCTGGAGACAGACAGGCTGTGGGTGCTGAAAAGCAGTCTACCAATACCTGCAGAGGAGTTACTCTGGAAATGGAGGAGGACTCTTCACTGAGGAACACAGGGAAAGGTAAGTGCCTGTGCTTCAGTCTTTGTCACTTTTGGACTCGCCTGGGAAGAACCAAAAAACCACTGCTGCAATCTTCAGCAAATGCACATTGCTCTGTTCCACAGAGACAATATCTGATGTTTGCATTTAGTTCTGTGTTTCACTTAATGACATGGTACGTGATTGAACATACCATAGTGAACAAAGTGCTGTGTGTTCAGGTGCTCTTCACTAATACACAACTTGAAGCTTAGGATTTGAAATATTTCACACTTGTTTCTGACTGCTGTAAATCCTTGATGCCTTGGAAAAAAGTCCCACCAACAAACAAATTATTTTTGTTAAGTCTGGCATGAAAATCACTTTGATTTCATCACCCTGCTCACTTTCAGACATGCACGGACTAGAAACCCTTCCCAGGAGATCTTTCCTGGAAAGGTAAGAGAGGTCTGTGTTGATGTTTGGTGGGTCCTTCTGTTGCTGTTCAGGGGTTGTTTTTTCATTTAAAAATCATCCAGTTTCACCAACTCTATTCCTTCCAAGTACCACCACACCGAGTGTAACATGTCTACCGTAGCCACTACGGAACAGACAAAGCCAAGAACTTGCAGTAAAATGCGTCGGAAAGTTCTAATATGCAAAATGAAATTTTGAAGGAAGTTGTGTATTGAGTTGGTGAAGTTAGCAACCAGATGTTACAACCAATTTACAAGCAATTTTCCGCACTCTCAAGTAGATTCCCACCTTCATGGTCCCCCCCATCCTCCTCCCACTTTTGACTTTCAACAGCAGACTTGCTGGAGTAAAGCTGAATTGATTTCACAATGTTTGCTAAATGAACACAAAACTCAAGTTTTCCTAAAGGAGACTTGGCACACATAACTGATGTTTCAAGTTACTGAAACTACTCATGCTTATAAAACCACTTCGCACTTACCCTATTACATACCTGAGGACTATGGAAGAACAACCTTGGAAAATATCTATTCTATAAAATGAAGTTAAGATCAGCTGGGAAGAATGCATTTTCATCTCTAAAAAACTTCATAAGCAATAAGATAAAGAACTTCCCGGGGTAAAAAACCAAAAACTAACATAAAAAACCATACAAACACCAAACAAAACCCCCAAAAATCTATAAAACATTTCTGATTGCTCCTTATCTTTTTCTGCCTTTTCATATGTTATCTCACAACTCCAAAGGATCATTGGGCTGTTTCCTACACTTTCACATTCTTATCTGAGAAACTTATATCCAGATGTCTGTTTTTGTCTCTCTGAAGAACCAGCCTCTGCCTTAGGGCTTTATTTCTCGATATCTATTTCCATTTCTGGAAAACAAGTTTTCTCTGCTCAAGAATTTTACATCCATGATTTGTTTCACCACTTCATTCTTGTTTCCAGCTTACCTTCCTGCTGCATTTATTCAGGCATTTCAGAAACACACAATTGCTTCCCTGTACCATTCCCTTACAATGAGTTCTCTTCTTTGCTCCCCAGATGTATTCTTACAACACCATCTAGAGTGGCTCTACCACTTCAAGGGGATGAGACTCCTACTGCCTCTTCTCATCACTCTCTAACTAGTTGACAGAGGCTCGTGACCCAGGAGCTGCCACATTGCTCAGTCATGCTGTAACCACTGCCACCCTCCCCAAGCAAAGATGCTTCATTCAGGTTTTGCCAAAATCAGCATTTCAAAAAGCATTCCTAATATAATGCCTCCCCAGCCTAAAAAAAAACCCAGACACACAGACAAAAGAAATTTGGAGAAAATCCATAAGCTAAGGTCCCGCTAAAGTCCAGGCAAAACAAGCTTTAGGACTAACTGGAAGCCACAAGACATTTAAATTGCTTTCTGGACACATCTTTTTCTTGCTGAAATTTCTCAGTCCTATTTAAACAATCCAATTGTTTTAATTAGACATTAATGTCTCCATAGCTGTGAACAGCCAGTACACATATATGCAAGATTACTTTTAATGGGCTTGATGTCATGTGATGACATCAGTTATATGAGTTTGACAGGCTACATACTACATTCTAAACCAGAGAGAATGGGCAACCCAACTGCTGTTTGCTATTTCCTTACTGTAAGAGGGGAAAAATCATTAACATAAAGCTAAATTATGTTCTTACATAGAGAATATGTAACACTTGAGAATTCCCTTGTTCATTCAGCTTGGACAAGAGAGCATGTCCCAAGGAACATGATTACAAAATTTTAAGGAAGTGTCTTTCACTTTTGGATGAGCTTTTTGTAATCTTCAAAGGAAAACTGAAGTTAGGAATTTGAATCTTTTCTACTCTGGGACAAGTTGTTTGTGGAAAAAGCTTTTCAAGTCAAGTCAAGCTCTTGTATTAGGTCAGTATTACATAACATATGAAGCCTTGTCTCCTGTTAATGCTGAGAACCATTTCTCACAGACAGACATCTGAGTACTACTTCAACTTAAAAAGCTGCTAAAATATCTGAAGAAGTGCTCATTATTCCCCAGTGCATACCCAGAGAAAATGTCAGTGAAGACAATACAGCAGGACAGTTCAGCTGAACTGACTTCAAACCCTTGGTTTTACAATGAACTGAGGAAATGTGTAAGGCTCACAGCTCACTGCCTGTACCTTCTGAAACTGTCATGGTTATTTATTAGGGTCCCATAACAACATACACCAGTAATGCCTTACAGTCTACTAACACAAGTATTTTGTACCAGTCATTAGCACATTCCTCACCTGCCATGGGAATAAAGGAAAAACACCGACTGAAAAAAACCCCAAGGATTCAGACACAGTCCCCCAACCATTAGAATGCATAAGCATGAACCTATGCCTCTGCTATCACAAATGGTATTTTCTTAATAGTTAAATACTTATCTTTTGACACATTTCATGAGAAAGTTGACTGCTCTACTCTTCCACTCTGTAGCCCCCTTTTTCCCCCAGTTAAGCAGCCAACCTTGACAGAACCCAGCTCTTGGGAAAAAAAGTTTGGAGACAGACATTAAAAACCTGCATCTGATAGTGCTGTGGTTTTAAAGATCAGAACCTCAGCCTCGCTAATATGAAATTTATTACCACTTCTGTTATCATCCCTAGAAGGACCCTTACAATAAGCTCAAGAATCCTTCATGTTGAGCACAGTACAAACAAAGGTTTCCCAAAGGGCTTTCTGCAAAGAAAAAAAGAGCAAAGGGATGAAAAGGGATGAAACAGCTGATGGGTACAGCAGGAACTGTCCCCAACTCTAGCACAGCCTCATTTGCATTACACGTTTTCAACTGAGCTGACTAAAATTATAGTAAGTTTACAGTTTTGCAAAACAAACTAACTTCTTCTTTTTTTTCTCCAGTGAGGACAGGTCCTCTCAAGAGCGAGCACCAAAATGGAAGGGGGAAAAAAAATATATCAGAAATGGAGTTCATCACCACCTCCCTACACCTTCTAGAAGCATATTCGCAGGCTGTTAAAATGGGTTGATCTCCAAATCATTAACCTCCAGAGAAGTTTACTCCTCCCCTTACATAGGGCCCTATTTGAAAAGGAATCACCAGTCTTGTGTCTCTGCAGACTCAACCGTCAAGGCGCACAGAGAAAACATTCTGAAAAATTACAGGCAACTCCTGTGTCTTCTTCTTTTGAGCGATTGCCTATATGCGCAGTCACAGAATTATGTCACTACAGTATCCTCACACTACAGAAAAGGGTTAAACTCTATCCAATTTCTAAATATATCAAGTCTCTCCAAGTCCTTTAGCATCACTGCCAAAAGCCTCACACCTCAAACCGGAATGAACATGCACACAGCAGCCAGAGAGCTCTCAACAATGAGAATGCTGTCTCCCAAAATCCTCAGTGCTGCCTGGACTTTAAATATATTTAACAGGTGCCTGAGTGTCTTCATTAGTAACCTGGTACTACTTTCACCACACACAGAGTGAAGCAGGAAGGCAGGCATCACACCGACCTCCCACGGGAAGCACAGACGACTCTCCCAAGGACTCCCTCTGACAGAAATTAGGAAACATTTCTGTGTTTCAAGTTTTCAGGAAAACATAGGTAAAAGTGAACAGGGGAGCAATAGCAACACTGTAATCAACTTCGAAGTAAATTTCAGATAGGTTTTGCAGATTAGTTGATGGAAACTCAAGACAAGACCAGCTTTAAAGCACCGAGTTTTCTGCCTCGTTTTAACTGCACTGATGTTTATTAAAAATGCTCCTTTCACCAGGGACAGCAAAGGAAACCTGAACCAATGGCTAAAGTCTTATTTCCATCTGGGTGACAAATTAGGGTCTTAGAAAAATAAGCAACTCACGGATAGAAAGGTAAAAATCTAATTAAAAGCTCCAGAAATCTATCAATCATAAGATTCAAAACATATACTGCAACTATCAAACAGATGGTGCAAAACCGAAATACAAGGCAAATTTATTCTCACAAAGACAACTGACAGACCAGATTCAGTTGGAGTAAAAATAAATAGAAAAAAAATAAAAGGCTGAAAATAACTACCAGAGGTAAGAATCAGCCTCTTAAATTCCCTTTTCTCCAGAGATGGCCTCCAACTCATCTAAAACTTATTCTGAGTACAAGAGCACAGAGCTGTTTCCCTTATGTAAATAGGCAGACAGATCTTTTGTGTATTTAGTACCATTAGAAAATACTGTCAGCTGCTTACAAGGCCATTTCCTAATGGGGAAGAAGCAGTTCTTGACATTGAGGAGGGCCATTCAATATCTTAAATGATATGTCTGACTGGAGAACATTGAAAACAGACTTGAAAATAGAGCATTACAGATCTCTGGAGCAAAGATTTTAAAAATACTGAAAACAGAATAGTTTGGACCATATTGCAACCCAAATATGACCAGAAGATAGCCCTTCCTTATCCTGAAAATTATTTGCAAACAAACAAAAAAGTCAAACTGACATAGCCTTACACTGGCAAACAGAATCTGTTAATGAACACAAAGAGGATGGGAGTGACAACAGCAGGTCTAGGTCACCTAAGCAGCAGAAAGGACAGGAGGCACATTCCACCAACTTGTCTCATAGACCTCTCAAGAGGATGGGGAACAAAACTGATCTCTATTATGATCACATTTTCTGAACACCACTGCTCCTCTCCACATCCCTGTAACAGGAGCATATGGATAGACAATCACCTGAAGAAAACTTTGCCACATATCACTTCTAGTCATTCTCTGTGACACTGCCAACGTTATTTTTCTCGAAAAAAACTTTGCTGTTTGAGGTTCATTTTGGCTTCTCTCCCCAGACTTGACTCCTTCCTTCTTCACCTGAAGTTAAAAACTCGCTGTGTCTCACCTTGAAGAGGACAAACAGCACTACCTTGTCTTGCAGGACTGGAAAAAAAGACAAACATGCAAAGAAAAGCCCCTTCAGAAAGCTGTGGAGCTGCAAGATGTGTGTTGATTCCTACTGGTGCCATCATCAAGCCTCACCAGAAGGTTGGCTCTACTTAAAACTAAGACATGATCTGCTAGTGCTGGAGAACAGACACTTGGTCAGTGTCACACTGTGGGAAATGAAGCACTATGGGCACCACATGAACTATATCAAGAGTTCTGGAAAAATTAAGCTTCAAGTCATTTGAGCTTTTAGTTCCTGGGAGGGAACATATCCTGACTTGAGTCTCCTGAATAGTCCCTCCAGTAAAGAAGCTCAATTCTTAACATACAGTCACTTAATATCCTTATCAAAGCCAAATTCTTTTCCCCAAGCATCTTGTGAGATCTCTGTGGAAGAACCATCTTCCTCCTGCTCCGTGAAAGCTGAGAAACAGCCTAAATGCTTCAGAAATGCAGACATCCTATCAGATGTTAATGTCCGCACAGGACAAGTGATTTGCATCTTAAACAGAACTGGAAATGCTTGTACTCTTGGACAAAAGAGAAAAAAAAAAAAAACAAAAACCACCTTGGCAGTAACATTCCAGAAGATGACAGGTAGTTCTCACTGTGAAGGTCAAATGACTTCATAGCAATCAACTTACAAATGACAGTGTACAACACAAGGAGCTTTATACAATTACAACAAATAAGTACTAGGATTTACTTATGTTTCGTCTCACAACCCATCCCTAGAGGTAAGCTATACCTGTGTTCTTTGGTACACATTTCCCCACAGTCAAACACACACAAACTCCAGGGATAAAAACCAATACTCATCATTTGTATTTTAGGACTTCCTAAAAGACAACAGCTGTTCTTTAGGGGAGCAATTTGCCTTACACTGAATTCTTGTGCATGAATCAATACTCAGCTGTGAAAGTAAGAAGATGAAATAAATAAATAGTCTCAAAGTAACTCATTAAAAAATTCTGCAGTAAGTAGTCTGGTCTCTTTCATCTCAGAATCTAATCCAAATTTGTGCAAATAAATACAGACAACGTGACAATGGCCACTATTTGTTTCTGTAGCTACCAATTTACAATAGCTAATTTCATCCTCCTTCTTGGTTCCGTGACTTCAAAAGAATGTAACAAACCGAATAGTGCAAGACTGATCCTACACAAGCACACACCGATGTCCAGGCAAGCACAAGTGGTCAGCATTGCATTAGTAAAGGGAAGTATCCATGTGAAATGAAGTGCCTCAGCCAAGTTCTCCCAGGATCAGTCCCTCTGAGAACAAGTTACTCCAAGCCAAAGCCATGTATGTCTACTTACTGCCACATGACCTAGGGAAAAAAATATCTGAAAAATGCTCCATGCAAGGATTTGGAGACTCTTACTACACAAACAAATGAGTGGTAATCCCTAGTGGGAAGAACTCTAGAAAAACAGAATGTCAGTGTAAGACTCAGTATAATTATATTTGCATGTGTTTAACATGGCATTCTGCAGTAATATGGAAGCATTCAAGACAGGAGCTTAGATTTAATTTGGAGACAAAATTGAGGAAGTTAAAGACTTATTACAAGCCAGTGCAACTTCAGCAGCTACATGCACCTAGGCCAAAAACACCATAATAATATATTTGTGTAACAGAAACCCCAGACCACATGAAAACTCCAGAGTAAGCAGATGACTAAGCTTCTAAATTGCACCTAAATGTGGACACACTCAATTTAGCTGCTCAGACAAAGCACAGAACAGATTAGTCTTGCAAGCTTTATCAATTTAGCAAGGTAAAGAATCCCTCAAATGAAAGACAAAACAAAGCAATGACTAACACAGGAGAGCTATCAATTAAACAAGATTCTAAGCCACCAAACATAAACTCATCAGGAACTCAAACATGGTTAAATTCTCCAAAGAAACTTTTATACATCTATAATGTGCTGCTAACAAACAGGGAGATAACCAGACCCGAAAGGAAGGAAAAACACAAAGGCTCATGCTTCACATTCATACAGAAAGCAGATATTGACCCATAAGACTTCTGAGCAGCTCTCCGTATCAGTTGTTCCTTTCAGAGCTGAAGAACACAACTGCCAAGCAGGTGGCTTTGATCTGCTCACTGCATTTACGCATCATCTCAAACCAAACTTGACTGTATCAGCATTATTAAGTGCCATAAAAAGCCACATATATAATATTTTACATATATATAAAGCATTTCCACTGAAGAAAATTATCTAAATAATCACATCTGAGAACTGAAGCACAGCTACGCAAACTCTCATTAGGGGAGTTTGATGAAGCAATCCTAACGAACTTTTCAGAAAGCTAAAATATTTGAGATTTTCATGGATGTATTTACACAGACCTCCCTTTTGCTTCCTTTATTAGCACAAAATCTCCTATCATTTGCACAGCTTACATAAAAGAATAATTGTGTCCACCCCAGAAGTTAGTTGTTAAATTATTAGTTTTCTTCACAACACAAGAGGTCTATAAACTTCTTTTTTTGGTAGAATGTTAGGTTACTTCACAAACGTGGAATGAATCAGTAAACACTAACAATGTGCCACAGGCTCAGTTCTATCATCCTGCTCATGTACAAGGACCTCTGTGGACCATCACATATTTTGCAATTTGAGGAAAAGTCAATTTCATGTCTCTCTTCCTGTGTGAGATGAGAGTTATTCTGAGGGTTCCTTCCCTAGAACAAAGGTAATTGGAAGTTACTCCTGGAGTGACAAGTATTCGCATCACTATTTACATTTTCCAGACTGAGTAATTTCCTTGTGCACTAGTCCACAGCATCCACCTCCTTTTAGCTCCTCATGAAAGCTAACTGAGCCAAAGCTTCAATCTATACCACACAATTAGAAGACTGCCATAGAACATAATAACAAGGTAAACTGCAAGACAAACCTAACACTACTCGCTATATTTGCAAAGCTACTATTAAAGATGAATCTGTGTAAAAAAAAAAAAGTATGGTACAGTTCTACATCTCTGTTTCTGTGATCGCTGGTTAATCTGTGGATTCTGTTCAAGATAGAAATCACAGGTACAACTGCCTACAAAAACTGCACCTTCAAAGCCTTCAGGAAAAAAAAAGCAAGAATGCATCTCATTTCTCATGAATAATCAGTAATCAAAGCTAGTTCATCTAATAGAACTTCTCAATAAGAAATTCTTTTCCCCCTAAAGATATTTCCCTTTGTTTCCTTAAAGTTATATTTTCAGTTTTCCTGGGTTTCATATTAACACAAATTTGAATAATATTTAACTTGGCTCCACTAGCCCAAACAATCTGTAACATTTGTCCAAACATAACTCTAAAAGCTTAGTGGCAAAATATTTTAAGTGGTGCCATTAGATCTCTTAGTAATTAAAGCAAAAAGTTTCCGACTTGAACAGGTATTTGGAATTTTCAGCTCAAGAGAATGCAGAAAGAAGTGAAGACCTTTCCTGAACATAACAGTTCAAAAAGGCACTTAGTGTGTGGCCATCCAGAAACTTGTTACAATTATTTTCCCAACTTATAAACATCTCTCCGAGATTAAAAATATCTTTGACATTACAGATACAATCAATTTGGTCTTATTTACAAGCTAAACATATTAGTTAAAGACTAGACATCAACTCAGTGCTATGTCATATATAGTTACACACTGCTGTGGACCACAGAGAAAAATGAGATACTCTGATATATCCTGTGGCTGACGGATGTTTCACCTAGGAGCAAACTTTAGCCTTGGAGGAATATAGTGTTTTTCTCTCTACTGCTTACATTAGAAAATTCAAGTTAGTGCAACTAGTAGAAATCTAGATGTGAAAGAATTGATAGAAGCTTTGAAACACAGTTGCAATGAAGATGTCAGTGAACGCTAGGAAAGGGGGAAAGGCTTACAATGGACTGACAGAATGAAACTGAAGGCAGTATTTAAAAACAAGGATTAACGCATTAGGACATGATCCTCTGTATCCTATTCCCACGAGGTTTCAGCCACTGAATGCTCCAATAATATACTATTTTTCAAAAAAACAACAAACCATCCAACACAGCTACATTTCATATTTATCAGTGGTGGTATCTCTGAGGTTAAATATTCAAACTGAATGTTGTGAAATCGCTACTATTGTTCTTTATGCAGCCATTAATCTCAAATTTAAATCTGTAAAGAACACCAAAAAGAACAAGACCAAGAGCACAGTGATTACATTCTCCTTCATTCTTTTTAACACTTAACATGCCAAGGCCAAGAGCTTTCCTCTTTTGGCTCAGCTTCCTGTAGAACGCCAAGAAAGTTCACACATCTCAATGATATATGTTCTTACAAATGAAACCTGGTAACAATATGAATTCAGTCCCACTAAAACTTTGGCAATAACAAAACAGTATTTTTAAATTCTTCTCAGGTGGCCAATTGACCTTGCACTTGTGAATCATTTTAACCTGGAATTTAAAAGTTTAATTCTAGCCTTTGACTCTTAAAACCATGCAAACACACCTCAGCAGTGAAACACACAAACCATCCGTGTCACTGCACATACTCTGCCTGGCTTGGCACACCGCTCTGGTAGTGACTTGTTGTGGAGTTTGTTGTTTCAGGTTGGGGGGGGGGGTTTGGCTCTAAACTGCCAGGTTGCTACCCATCAATTTCAGAGTACGAAGTTTCAGGCACAGAACTTAGAGTTTCTTTAGCACTGCCATCTGAAAACTATTGCTCACACAGCTGGGGTTAAAAGGAAGGCTGATCTGGCCACAAAACATGAAAGATAGTAGAATAGTATAGTAAGAAAGCTGCATATTGCTATCATTTAAGAGCTCTCAGGACTATAAAATGCATTTAGAAACAGCCAAGGAAACTATAAAATTTCATTCTGGGACATAACTTAGCCTTTAGGAGGGCTCTTTGCACAGAAACTTTGTTTGCTTAGTAACCTCATCCAGCTTTCTTCCTTGGAGGAAAAGCTGCTTGAGAATTTGAAGTTTCCCCAACTCTATGACCCAGAAGGAAATAAAATAGGAAGTCAGGCCAGGCAATCTACAGCATTTGCTTACAAGTTCAAAAACACTTTTAAGTTATCAGCTAATCCACATAAGGCACAACTAACTGCACTTTCCTGAGGTCATCCGTGGAGCGCAGCGCAGAGCCAGGCCGAAGCTCTGTTTAACATTCCACTCTGGACATCCTCATATCTAGCACCGGGCACTCTCTGAAACATGCCATCTGCTATGCATTAACAACGTTAGAGACACCGTCCTCTACGCCAACAGAGTGCCAGAAATCTATCACAAAACCCAAGTTTGCTTTCAGCCTTCCCCTTACAAACTTATTCAGCAAGTTAAAAAATTCAACTAAAAGACTCCTGAGAACTTAGGACGCAGAGGATTTACTGTGAACACACTGATTACATACTCCTGTGCTCCTCACAATGCTCCATCACTATCATAAACCCTGCAGCAGATTAAAAATTCAATAACCAGCTTCCCTGCAGCCGTTTAAAACAGAAATTAGAGGCTGTTTAATGTGACTTCTTCCCCATTTGAACTGGTTTATGGCAGCAGTCGATTTTTCCACGGTGATGAAATCACCATGCTGAGAAAGTAAGGAGAAAGTGCTACCAGCCACCAGGTGAGAACATCCAGGTTTCTAATCGCCTATTAAATTGGGTTTGCATTGACAATGATTACAGCTGGGAGCACTCCGGGTACAGCTCCGAACTCCATTACAAGCAAGTCACTGCAAAACCCGACTGGATGCTCACTGAAACTTTCAGAACGTGAAACCGATCGTCTTTTGCAAAGGCAGAGCGGCAGGACCGCTGTAACTCTTGAAAAGCTCCTCCCCTTCCCTCCCGAAAACATTAATCCGTGTAGGATTACTGAAACTGCCGTTACTAAGTACTCTGCACTGATACGCAGGTGTTGGGAAACTCGTCCCAGGTGTTCCTACAAGTACTTGAGAAGCCCTTAACGGTTTTTACTTACAGTCTCTCTGCATTCCTGGGAATATCCCTCGGTACAGTTTTGAGTCCTAGTCCATGACAATCCACGTTGGAAGCAATACATGTACATTTATGCGGGCATCCTCCAACAGGCAGCCAACTCATGGAGCTCCAAAAGCTCCAGATCATTCCAAGGCACAGAAACGCACTTCTTCCACCACACAACATGGTTTCTCGATCGCTTCGGTGGGTATAAAAGTGTGCGTGAGCCGCCGGCCCTTAAAGACGAAATGCCTCTAAGAAAGGGAAAAGAAAACAAGAGGCTCTTAGTACAGCCCGAGGGAACCCACCACTGCCATCCTCGCCGGAGCAGCAGCAAACCTTCAAAGGCTCCCGAGAAGGTCACGTTAGGTGGAAGAAGGTGGGGAATTGCCTTTCGGGCTCGGGTTTCTTTC